>NC_040041.1:38322019-38590158 GCF_003713205.1 Coffea eugenioides
TTTATTAGGAGCATTTGTTTTTCCTCGAATTTTACCTCACTTGCCGAGCTATCTATAGCTTTTTTCCTCTCTTCTTTTGCCCCGGCGCTCACATTTTCTTTCTTTTTTGAACAATACTTCTCATACTCCTGTTGCAATTTCAATTGGTCTTCATGCACTTGTTTTGGGGAAAGGGGAGCTTGTGGCGACCCCACTTCCCCCTAAGGCGAACCAGAGGGTTGGCGGGCCGTCTACCTAGCTCTCGCCAGGACTCACGCAAGCAATCTAGCCCAAATTCTTCTGAAGAATAAACTAAGCTATTACAACACCGTTTCCTTCCAGATAGACTGATAACTAAATCCTCATTAACTTCAAAGATAACAAGATTTATAAGATAGCTAATCGACGGCTCTTAAACACTTCACGCGTTACTTACAAGGATTAAAGCCATACCATCCCAAATACATATAATTTCACACAACAAAAATATATACATACTAGCCAAATGACAGAATTAGGATTTACACATTTTCCAGCTTCAAGTGGCAATCCAAAATAAAAGATACAATGTTTAACTCAAACTACATGCATAAAAGTGAAATTAGATTTCAAGTCTTGCTCAAGTGCCAGGACCTGTCAAGGAAAACAAATGAACGTGGGGTGAGCTAAAACTCAGTGGTGCCCCAAAACATGCAATCACGTAAATCAAACAGCGAGTAACAATTTCACAAATTGAACAATTAGGAAAGTGTATAACAGCACAAGATAGAATACAGGGGCTCTCAGGAGCCATTCTCCACGAACTTGATCAAAATTTTCCGTAGCCGACCCTCCGTCAACTTTCACTACCTAAGGTCCATGTAGATCTTCTTATTTTTCTTAACTCCGGCCACCAATCCTACCCCTTTACCGGGCCCGCACGACAAACACGAGAGTGGTAATACTCGAGTATACCTTAGGCTGGTCGAGGGATTCACCCAACGACGTTACGTCCAACACTTATAGACTAGTCGAGGGATTCACCCAACGACTTTATGTCCGACACTTGATTTTTATAGACTGGTCGAGGGATTCACCCGACGACTTTACGTCCGACACTTATAGACTAGTCGAGGGATTCACCCAACAACTTTACGTCCGACACTTGATTTTTTTATAGACTGGTCGAGGAATTCACCCAACGACTTTTCGTCCAACACTTGATTACCAGGTCAGGATAAGAGGCCCTCCCACCCTTAAGGTGTGGTACATTCCCCTACCTAGTAATTTAGCACTTAGCAAGCGCAAGCAAGATATTCACGAAAAACACTTCAAGCAAGTCACCACTCGAAAGGCTAGTGTGATAAAGTACACACTGCTCACTTCAATGGATCAGCAATCATTTTTGGCAATTATCACATAACGAGTCGATAAAGCACTTTAACCAAATAGTGTCACGACCCCACCTCCCCCTAAGGTGAACCAGAGGGTTTGGCGGGCCGCCTGCCCAGCTCTCGCCGGGACTCAGTCGTTCACTACAAACCTCAATTAAATGCAAGATACGATCTCAAATAAAAATCAAATATCCCAAAACTTTACATATCAAAAGCGAAGCGTCCACGCTTCCGTAGCGCCACTCAGATCCTTGATACCAACTATTATACAGGAGGAAGTCCAAAACTAGACTATTACACATCCAATCACTTCTAAACGTTCAATACAATCCCAATATGAATGATTACACAAAAGGAAATCCAAATTCAATCCATACATGATATAATCCATGATTAAGCACTACAAGCCCTTCCTTCGCCTTGAGCCCTGTGGAGGGGAATAAAACATTTTTGGGGTGAGCTAGAAGCTCAGCGAGTAACCAGCAAAATCAGTTATCAAATCAGTTTCACAATCGTTCATTTCAATAATGTCATTTCAATATGGAGTATCAATAATTCCAGAAACATTTACAATGGAAAGCGATAGTAACATTCATGAAAAGGATACGTTCGTTCTCCTGTCATTTCATTGCATTTGGTTTCATTCGTGCATTCATTCACCCCGTCCCTGGCTTTTGGCCAGGCTCCACCAACCTACAAGGTAATACTCGAGTATACCGAAACGTTCACCCAAGTTCCTAGTCGCCCGACCAAGTCCGCTTCTGGCTCGAGACGACCGGTAACAAGGGGCAATGGCCAGTTCAGCCCAAAAGGCTTACATTCATGCGCAAGTAGCATTTAAACATTAATCATTGAAAATTTCATATTTATTTAGGTCGAGTGCGATAAAGTACACACTCGCCTAGAAAACTCGTTTTAACAATCACTGAAAGCAAAATCAATAATAACAAGACACTAATGCAAGCACGCATGATATGTAAGAAACAGTTCCAAAAGTAACTTTGAAAACGGTTCAAAAGTAGATAATGCAGTAAAGCGGTTCAAAAGTAAATTTGGAAACAGTTTGAGGTCACTCACCTCAATGGCTCAGCAATCATCCATCATACACTCAATGCAATCAAGTCCTTTCAAAGTTCGGACAGCACTTCCCCTGAATTTGCTTACTTTTCCAGCCATCATGGCTTCATTATATCCTCAGCCAGTCCCAAAGGTACACACACACAACAAGTTCATCCAATAGCCATTCAGCAAGCTCCAAGTAGTACCAGTACAAGTCAAGCTAGGGAAAAGTCCGGAAATGAAAGTTAAACGCAAAACCAGAAAAACAATTTTGACGTCATTTTGCGGTAATGGCACAAAATGCTCTACGCTTATCGGATGAGGGTGTAAGACCCACCATCTCGAAGCTAAAAGATAGGGCTACAACAATGTAGAAGGCCACTCAGTCCAAATCCTAGCACAACTAGGTCAAATATGCAGAATACCAAACCAGAACCGTAATTGCAGGTTTACAAATCACACTATGCTGTAATTAGTCCAACTCAGTCTATACAGGTCCAAATGCACTGATTTTAAAGGCATGCGGTAGCTAAGGCATCAAGCTACATTTCATCAGAATACACCAACATCCAAATCCAAAACAATTCCAGTCAAAACAGACGATTACAAGCGCAGTTCGCACATTCTGATCAACCCAGAACAGCAACAGTAAAATCGACATATCTCATTCTACACTACTCCAATTGCCAATTCGGAGGCCAATTCCTGAAATTTTACAGGAATCTCAAACACATCAATACCTACAACTTTCATGTTTTAAACAAAGGCCAATTCGGTCTCTAACCATATGATACAAAACCGGACAGAAAAGGGGGTTATGAAACCCTAACTTTTCACATTTCAATCCAAACCCAAAATTGGTTGCAATTTCCTATCATACACACCTACTAGAGTCATAACCCCTCATTACCAACCATCATAAATAACCACAACACCATGATCACATTAAACCAGAAAATTCCTCAAAAAAATAAAAACTTCACCAATTCATTCCAAACCAAGAAATAAACCACAATTCTCAACACTATAGCCACCATTAGGCACAAATTAAACATCATTAGGTGTAAGAGGAAGTGTAATTGTCACGACCCCACCTCCTCCTAAGGCGAACCAGAGGGTTCGGCGGGCCGCCTGCCCAGCTCTTGCCGGGACTCAGTCGTTCACTACAATCCTCAATTGAATTTCAAGATATATATATCAAATATACATCAAAGGTTCCCAAACTTTACATATCAAAAGCGAAGCGTCCACGCTTCCGCTACGCCACTCTGATCCTTGATACCAACCATTCACACGGAGAACTTTAATACAAACGTTTCCTTCACCTCGAGCCCTGTGGAGGGGAATAAAATATTTTTGGGGTGAGCTAGAAGCTCAGCGAGTAACCGGTAAAATCATTAAACAAATATTTTTCACAATGTTACATTTCGGTCATTTCGATGATGTCATGATTCAGAGATCAAATGTTCGTTTAGTGCTCTCGTGAGCCAGGGAAATCACAGCACTTGAACACCCAACGCTCAAATAGATCATTTAACATTAACATTAACATTAGGAGGGAGCCCCCTTTTTGAGCTCCAGATGAACATGAACATAAACAAACGGAGGAGACGTTGGTGTTCAGCACAAGACTCCCCAAGTACTCATTTCAAGCCAAAACATGTCATGAACTCACATGCAAGCACACATGATATGCAATCGAGTAAATAATGCAAGAAACATTTCATAAGAAGTTTTAACAATAGTTTGGGGTCACTCACCTCCACGGCTCAGAAATCATCCATCATATAACATTGCCTTGGTCAAATCCAAGTCTTAGATCACAAACTCAATGCAAACAAATCCCTTCAAAGTCCGGACAGCACTTCCCCTGAATTTGCTAACTTTTCCAGCCATCATGGCTTCATTATTTCCTCATTCCAACCCAAAGATACACACACAACAACAAGTTCATCCAATAGCCATTCAGCAAGCTCCAAGTAGTACTAGTACAAGTCAAGCTAGGGAAAAGTCCAGAAATGAAAGTTAAACTCAAAACCAGAAAAACAGGTTTTGACGTCATTTTACGGTAATGGCACCAAAGGCACTACGATTATCGGATGAAGGTCCAAGACCCACCGTTTCGAAGATAAGAGATAGGGCTACAATATTCCAGAAGGTCACTCAACCCAGTTTCGAGTGTAACCAGGTAAAAAATGCAAGAAACTATACCAGAATCACAAAAACAGATTCACAGAACGCATTCCAGCGGAAACATCATAAATCAGGTTCTCCAATTCCAAATCCAGAAATTCCAAAACCAGATAAAAGCTAAGAAACAGGGCTACATTTCATCAGAAGACCTCAACAACCAATTCGGAAGAAATTCCAGCCAAAACAACCAATTACAGTCGCAAATCCCAATTTCGGGTAAACCAGAACAGCAATAGTAATTTCGACTTTTCTGACTCTACGCTACTCCGATTGACCTGAAATTTTACAGGCACCCTTAAAACATCAATACCTACAACTTTCATGTTTTGACCCAAGGCCAATTCTGTGACGCCCCCACTTCTCCCTAAGGCGAACCAAAGGGTATCCGCGGGACGCCTGCCCAGCTCTCGCCGGGACTCACTACAATCGATCATTCAAAAGCTCGAAATACTTTAAGTAACCTCAATACATAATTAAAGTACTTCGAATATCTCACACTTACAATTATGCAGCTTTCAAGCTTAAATACAACCCAATGGAAAAGGGGTACTATAGCCATCCGTTATAATATAACTTAAAGTCTTCAAAAGAAAACAATCTAGTACTACTCACGAGCACCCTTGGTCTCGAACCCTGTAAAAGAAATCCACAACGTGGTATGAGCTACACAGCCCAGTGAGGTTCCAAGACACTCTAACAGTTCAAATAAATCAAATAAGTTGGGCATATCATACGCATGGTTCAAGGTTACACAATGGCATGTTATCATGAGGCAATAATCATTGTACAGGTAATTTGAGCATATCATAGGTATGGCACGTTTTCATAAAACGGTTATCATTATGTAAAATAAACACACATTGAAGGATACGGTGTTCCAGTGGAACTCTGTCGGTCATCTGCACCTTATGACTTCCGGATCCCCTCGGTTTGACTGGCCATCACCTTATCCCTCCAGTGGTAATACTCGAGTATACCGAAACGGTTGTCCAGGGTTCCAACCTACCCGACCGAGTCCAGTCCTGGCTCGAGTAGGTCAGTAACCGAGGCAGGGCCCAAGTTCAACTTAGAGCTTACAACATGCACAAGTAATCAAGTAATTCGGCAAAAGGTAAAATTCATCATTTGAGTAGGTCGAGTGAGGTAAAGTACACACTCGCCTAACAATGATGGACAACTTCATATAACATGCGATTCATGATAATCAAGTGATCAAGTAAGTTGGTGATCACGTAAGCAGATAATCAAGTAAGCAAGTAGCCGAATGGATTAGAAAACGGTAAGTAAACACGGTAAACGGTAAACGGTGGTAATTACGGTTAATTGGCAGACATATGTCATTTTAATAGGCCACCATTGGCCGATTTTCACTTTTTCCACATAAGAGTCGAGGAGATTCACTCCAACCGACTTATGCTGTCATAGCATAATTAATCATTTAAACACATCATGTAGATATGCTCTCCAAACATTTCATATCTAGTATTTCAAGTAATCACATAAATATGCTCTTTAAGCATTTCATATCGAATAGTTCAAATATACATATTTCAGGTATTTCATGTCGAGTAATTCAAGTATACCTTATTCAGATATGCATGAGTGTGGTAAATACTTAACATATAGCACTTAACACTTAATAATCATGGGTTATGCATGTCATAGACTTATTCCAATTACGTATTCCTATATGGAACACTCACCTATAGCAACAAGAGAGTAATACTCAAACAAGTGTCTAGGCGTCCACTTCGAGTTCTTCTTGAAGGTCCCCTTGAGCGCCTGAGCAAATAACCATTAACTATTATACACTATCACTTAGAACTCCTACTTATCAAAGAAGGTTGTACAATCTAAAGGGAATTCATGAATTGGGCCTTAATTATTAATAATCGAGGCTCAAGAGTAAAGTTTTAAAGTCTAAAGAAAGAGACTAACATTTTTCATGAAATCGAGTTCAAAATGTTCAATCGGTATCGAGAAAAGAAGGCAAGTTTCCAAAATCTCATTTCTAAGAAATTGTCAAATTTTAGCTTTGGGTGTCAATTCTAGAAAAATTGTATCTTGCACTACGTAGGTCCAAAATTGGAAAGCTTGATACCATTGGAAACTACATTCCGAGTACTACAAGTTTCTAGAAGACACTTTTCCATGATTCGAAATGGAAGGTATTCAAAAGTTGGATCAAAGTTACTGCTGTAGAATACTAAGACAGTTTCAAGGTTGGTTTTTTGGCCAATTTTGGAAATTCAGTAAAATTCACTTGTTTTGAACTAACCTTTGAAATTTGGAAATCAAATAGTGTTGCAATCCAAGAGTATAACAAAACAAGCGGATTGAGAAACGGAGTTTCGAGCACCAAGATATAGTAGCCCCAAGTTGAGGAAGATTCAAGACTGAAGAGAATTTCCAGTTTTGAACCTCCAACACTAGAAATTTAATTGGGTATCGAAACGAACTTGGATTGGTACCAAAATTGGCAGTATTTTACTCCCATATGAAAGGTACCACTCTATCAAATTTCAGGGAAAAATACTTTCGATAAGATAGTTAATTAGTCAACCAAAGTTCAGGAAAATTATAAGGCAATCTGCCTTGAGACTTTCATTACCCAATTCAAAACGTCTAATCAAGCAAACTATACAATCATGGTTCATTTGTGAAATAAAGGCCTAAGAAACATCCATAATGCCTTTGGTAAGTGTTTAGTATCAAGAACATCAATTAACAAGTTCACTCCAATATCTTGTTCCAAACCAGTCCAACATTAGTGTTTTTCCAAAACAGAGCAGTCCACTTGTTTCAGTCACAACTCAGTCAATTTAACTCGAAATCGAGCATGGCTTACGCCGTTGGAAAATACGTTCATAGGGGTAAAATATCACAGAAGAAATCATTTCCAAATTCGGCACCAATCTGGTTCAAAATCGGGCATCAAGTTGCTGCCTGAACACTTCATTCCAGATGAACAGAGCAACAGGACAGCGAACTTAAAACATTTGGTTCGGCTTGCTCACAAAGAATCAGAACGTGTATTATATACCAAATTAAAGCCAGGAATGTCTAGTTTCCAACGCCACCAACGGCACATGATTTCGACATCCGAGGACAGAGTTACAGCCAAAATACTACCACTGGTCAGAATCATACGCGAACAGTTTTCCAGATTGCTAGTTTCTCAAGAAAAATTCATTTGCTCAATCAAACCTCAATATTTTCCAATGAAATTTTTCACACATCTAATACATCCTATAAACATCTAATTCAAGCCATTAAACCATTAAAAATTGGCCTGGAAATGGCCGAACATGGCAGGGGCAAAATCGGAAGTTTTTGCTTCTTACACCCAATGAAGTTTCTACTAATTACCCACCACTAATGCATCATTATAACCACTAAACCAACAATATAATCACCATCAATCATCACATCAGCAACAATAACCCAAGTGTGGGAATTCCAAGAGCCCACTATCACATTTTTACACCATACACAAGCTAACCAAATGCATGCATGAACTTAACAAGGTAAGATAGCTTCCAAACTTCAAGTTTTCAAGAGTGGATCATCACTTACTTTGGGTTGATGTTCAGCAGAATTTTCGGCCCTCTATTACCCCAGAAAAACCGTGATTTCCAGCCCTTGTTTGCAGCTCAAAATGATCCTCAAGTGTCAAGCTAGGTGTGGTGCAAGTTTGGTTAATTTTGGAGATGATTTGGAGTGGTTTTGAGTGAGATTAGTGAAATTTTGTTGCAAATGAGTTAGAGAGAGGAGGGAGCTGGCCGGCTGTTTGAAGCTCAAGAGAGAGAGAGAGTGATCAGATTTTAGCTTCCAAGAGAAGACATTAACTTGTGGCCTCAAGTCACCCATTAGTCAACTCACATTAGGGTGCGTTTGGCGCGATTAGGGCTCGATTTTCTCGCGCGTTTGGTTCACTAGTGCACTAAACCTCCAATGTATTTATATTCATGTAGATAATATTCACTCTTAATTGTCCCGAAATAAAGGTCTAAAGTCCCTCAAATAAAGTCGCGCGTGTGAAAACGCGTACCGTCAATTTTTTACGCTATAACGCGAAACCTCCGGGAAATTCTTATAACGATAGTACTAATAACTATCACTTGAGTATTTAAACATTAAAATACCGAATTTAGGTCCATTGTACATGTCTCCAATATTCCAAACTTATTGTACTCTCAAGCGGATAAAATCTTCAAGCACTATTCACTGTTTTTACTAAACGCGCTCCAGGAAATTAATTCATGAAATGAGTTACTTTAAAAATATAACGAAGTTATATTACCATGTATTTAGGTCTAATAAGACTAGAAAATATTCCTCGAGGCAAATATCCAATTAAATAATTTATTAAGCCACAAATTAGGCTAAAAAAATAATAGTTTTTACGAGTCCTCACAACCTCCCCTCCTTAAAAGAATTTCGTCCTCGAAATTCATACCTTCTGTAATCTCAGACAACTCTGAACCATGTGGTGTGTTCATGTTATGCTTTCTTTCTGATGCCATTGGTCGGTTTCTCCTTCCATTGACTTGTCGAGGGACAGTTCCATTTCCTTGTGGAGCAGTAGTTTCTCGTGGATACCTCCTTGGACAGTCATGAACTTTATGGTTGGTACTCCCACACCCCATACACTTTCGTCCCTTTAGCCAACAGTTTTCTTCAATGTGATTCGTCCTTCCACAATATCCACAAGTCGGACGAGGTGTTGTGACCTGACTGGCTTGCGAGGTTTTCTTTGATCGTGTCTGTTCTACTGAAGTCCCTCGCGACATAGTTCCTTTTGGTTCCTTTATCATGAGTGGTGCAGGAAATAACAGTCCTACTCCATCCACTTCTTTTCTAACTTTGGGTGGTGGTCCATTTCCTCCTAGTGTACTATCAGATGCATCTCTTTTCCTTGCTTGGAGAGCTCTCAGTTGAGATTTTGTGCTTTCTACCCTTTGCGCTTTTTCGAGAGCGTCACTAAATGTTTCAACCTGTGCTGCAGCAAGGGCATCTTGGATTTCCAAATCTAATCCTTGGATAAACCTTCTTATTCTCTTCCGTTCAGTAGCCACCAATTCTGGGGCATATGTAGATAACTTTGTAAAGCGTGTTTCATACTCAGCTACGCTCAAAGTTCCTTGACGAAGCTTTATAAAATCATCTTCTCTCTTTTCTTGGACAAGTGGAGGAAGAAATTTCTCATTAAATTCACGTACAAAGTTTATCCAAGTCCTTAGGGTTTGATCTCTTTCCCACTTGTTTCTTATAACATTCCACCAGGCTCGGGCTGCTCCTTCAAGTTGAAATACAGCAAAGGTGACTTGTCTCTCCTCTGTGTAATCCAAGGCATCGAATATATTTCTTATATTCTCTAACCAATTCTCAGCCACCTCTGGATCAGGTCCTCCAGCAAACTTGGGCGGGGAAAATTTTTGAAACCGCTCTAAAGCTCGATCCTCCCCTATCTCTTGGTTTCCACGTTGGTTTCCTTGTCCAACACCTTGACCTTGTTGAGCTACCAAGAGCTCCAGGATATCCGTCATGCGAGTTAAAACTTGTCCCATTTGGTCATTTCCTCTCCCAACACTTGACTCAACGTTTTGATCAATACCGGACCCATTAGCTACTCTTTCATTTCGGGGTTGTCTAGGTTGACGTCCCTTTCGTTGTCCTCTAGTTTCCATGTTCACAACTAATCTATACGCACATGCATAACCCTCACACTTAGTTAAAATTGAACTATACTCATATACCAGTAGCAACATTTAAAGAGAATGAAGTCACTTACACAAATAACATTATCACTATGCAAGTAAACACAAACTAGAGTTCATTAAATTATAAAACAAGTTATGGCCAAGTAAAGTTCATGCCAAGTCAAAGTCAATAGCAAAATAAACAAGTGATCATCACAAGTACATTCATCTTCAAGGCGCAGACTCTAAGTTCTACTCCCATCGTCTCACTATAAAAGATCACAAGTAGGGATTCACTAGATTATTGGAACTAGACGATTCTCATTCCCTAACATGCTCGATTTCAATCCCAACACAAGGATCTTTTGAGTTACAATATTTTCCATCTTCCACTCTTAATTATTGTACCATCTTAACCAAACAATTATTGGTTTCCTGCAACCATTCACATGAAATATCGATTCATTCTTATTCCCCAAAAATGGAGATATAAAGTCCTTATGGTTGCCCTCAACTCTCAAGTACTCGGGTACAAGAATCCGAAATAAGGTAATTCACAACTCGAGCCGGCCGGTCCCAAGACTAAATCACCACATTCGAGATTCCTACCCAACATACATATCAAATTCCCTCCAATTATCAAGATAAAGGTTTTACAACCTATAACATTCATGATTCACAGCTTACATTTTTTTTTTTGAAGGGCACTTAAACCTTTACTCAATCACATAGTAAGGACCATAACACCACTTGGTCCTATCTTGCTCCTTTGTAGAGACCACGTGAATTGGCTCTAAATTTCATTGCTACAAGCAATCATTTAACTTTCAAACCAGTCCCACAGTCCGGCATCCTAAACATTTAAGCCTAGGATACACTACAAAGATCTGAAGCCTAAGCTCTGATACCAACTGTGACGCCCCCACTTCTCCCTAAGGCGAACCAAAGGGTATCCGCGGGACGCCTGCCCAGCTCTCGCCGGGACTCACTACAATCGATCATTCAAAAGCTCGAAATACTTTAAGTAACCTCAATACATAATTAAAGTACTTCGAATATCTCACACTTACAATTATGCAGCTTTCAAGCTTAAATACAACCCAATGGAAAAGGGGTACTATAGCCATCCGTTATAATATAACTTAAAGTCTTCAAAAGAAAACAATCTAGTACTACTCACGAGCACCCTTGGTCTCGAACCCTGTAAAAGAAATCCACAACGTGGTATGAGCTACACAGCCCAGTGAGGTTCCAAGACACTCTAACAGTTCAAATAAATCAAATAAGTTGGGCATATCATACGCATGGTTCAAGGTTACACAATGGCATGTTATCATGAGGCAATAATCATTGTACAGGTAATTTGAGCATATCATAGGTATGGCACGTTTTCATAAAACGGTTATCATTATGTAAAATAAACACACATTGAAGGATACGGTGTTCCAGTGGAACTCTGTCGGTCATCTGCACCTTATGACTTCCGGATCCCCTCGGTTTGACTGGCCATCACCTTATCCCTCCAGTGGTAATACTCGAGTATACCGAAACGGTTGTCCAGGGTTCCAACCTACCCGACCGAGCCCAGTCCTGGCTCGAGTAGGTCAGTAACCGAGGCAGGGCCCAAGTTCAGCTTAGAGCTTACAACATGCACAAGTAATCAAGTAATTCGGCAAAAGGTAAAATTCATCATTTGAGTAGGTCGAGTGAGGTAAAGTACACACTCGCCTAACAATGATGGACAACTTCATATAACATGCGATTCATGATAATCAAGTGATCAAGTAAGTTGGTGATCACGTAAGCAGATAATCAAGTAAGCAAGTAGCCGAATGGATTAGAAAACGGTAAGTAAACACGGTAAACGGTAAACGGTGGTAATTACGGTTAATTGGCAGACATATGTCATTTTAATAGGCCACCATTGGCCGATTTTCACTTTTTCCACATAAGAGTCGAGGAGATTCACTCCAACCGACTTATGCTGTCATAGCATAATTAATCATTTAAACACATCATGTAGATATGCTCTCCAAACATTTCATATCTAGTATTTCAAGTAATCACATAAATATGCTCTTTAAGCATTTCATATCGAATAGTTCAAATATACATATTTCAGGTATTTCATGTCGAGTAATTCAAGTATACCTTATTCAGATATGCATGAGTGTGGTAAATACTTAACATATAGCACTTAACACTTAATAATCATGGGTTATGCATGTCATAGACTTATTCCAATTACGTATTCCTATATGGAACACTCACCTATAGCAACAAGAGAGTAATACTCAAACAAGTGTCTAGGCGTCCACTTCGAGTTCTTCTTGAAGGTCCCCTTGAGCGCCTGAGCAAATAACCATTAACTATTATACACTATCACTTAGAACTCCTACTTATCAAAGAAGGTTGTACAATCTAAAGGGAATTCATGAATTGGGCCTTAATTATTAATAATCGAGGCTCAAGAGTAAAGTTTTAAAGTCTAAAGAAAGAGACTAACATTTTTCATGAAATCGAGTTCAAAATGTTCAATCGGTATCGAGAAAAGAAGGCAAGTTTCCAAAATCTCATTTCTAAGAAATTGTCAAATTTTAGCTTTGGGTGTCAATTCTAGAAAAATTGTATCTTGCACTACGTAGGTCCAAAATTGGAAAGCTTGATACCATTGGAAACTACATTCCGAGTACTACAAGTTTCTAGAAGACACTTTTCCATGATTCGAAATGGAAGGTATTCAAAAGTTGGATCAAAGTTACTGCTGTAGAATACTAAGACAGTTTCAAGGTTGGTTTTTGGCCAATTTTGGAAATTCAGTAAAATTCACTTGTTTTGAACTAACCTTTGAAATTTGGAAATCAAATAGTGTTGCAATCCAAGAGTATAACAAAACAAGCGGATTGAGAAACGGAGTTTCGAGCACCAAGATATAGTAGCCCCAAGTTGAGGAAGATTCAAGACTGAAGAAGAATTTCCAGTTTTGAACCTCCAACACTAGAAATTTAATTGGGTATCGAAACGAACTTGGATTGGTACCAAAATTGGCAGTATTTTACTCCCATATGAAAGGTACCACTCTATCAAATTTCAGGGAAAAATACTTTCGGTAAGATAGTTAATTAGTCAACCAAAGTTCAGGAAAATTATAAGGCAATCTGCCTTGAGACTTTCATTACCCAATTCAAAACGTCTAATCAAGCAAACTATACAATCATGGTTCATTTGTGAAATAAAGGCCTAAGAAACATCCATAATGCCTTTGGTAAGTGTTTAGTATCAAGAACATCAATTAACAAGTTCACTCCAATATCTTGTTCCAAACCAGTCCAACATTAGGGTTTTTCCAAAACAGAGCAGTCCACTTGTTTCAGTCACAACTCAGTCAATTTAACTCGAAATCGAGCATGGCTTACGCCGTTGGAAAATACGTTCATAGGGGTAAAATATCACAGAAGAAATCATTTCCAAATTCGGCACCAATCTGGTTCAAAATCGGGCATCAAGTTGCTGCCTGAACACTTCATTCCAGATGAACAGAGCAACAGGACAGCGAACTTAAAACATTTGGTACGGCTTGCTCACAAAGAATCAGAACGTGCATTATATACCAAATTAAAGCCAGGAATGTCTAGTTTCCAACGCCACCAACGGCACATGATTTCTACATCCGAGGACAGAGTTACAGCCAAAATACTACCACTGGTCAGAATCATACGCGAACAGTTTTCCAGATTGCTAGTTTCTCAAGAAAAATTCATTTGCTCAATCAAACCTCAATATTTTCCAATGAAATTTTTCACACATCTAATACATCCTATAAACATCTAATTCAAGCCATTAAACCATTAAAAATTGGCCTGGAAATGGCCGAACATGGCAGGGGCAAAATCGGAAGTTTTTGCTTCTTACACCCAATGAAGTTTCTACTAATTACCCACCACTAATGCATCATTATAACCACTAAACCAACAATATAATCACCATCAATCATCACATCAGCAACAATAACCCAAGTGTGGGAATTCCAAGAGCCCACTATCACATTTTTACACCATACACAAGCTAACCAAATGCATGCATGAACTTAACAAGGTAAGATAGCTTCCAAACTTCAAGTTTTCAAGAGTGGATCATCACTTACTTTGGGTTGATGTTCAGCAGAATTTTCGGCCCTCTATTACCCCAGAAAAACCGTGATTTCCAGCCCTTGTTTGCAGCTCAAAATGATCCTCAAGTGTCAAGCTAGGTGTGGTGCAAGTTTGGTTAATTTTGGAGATGATTTGGAGTGGTTTTGAGTGAGATTAGTGAGCAGAAATTTTGTTGCAAATGAGTTAGAGAGAGGAGGGAGCTGGCCGGCTGTTTGAAGCTCAAGAGAGAGAGAGAGTGATCAGATTTTAGCTTCCAAGAGAAGACATTAACTTGTGGCCTCAAGTCACCCATTAGTCAACTCACATTAGGGTGCGTTTGGCGCGATTAGGGCTCGATTTTCTCGCGCGTTTGGTTCACTAGTGCACTAAACCTCCAATGTATTTATATTCATGTAGATAATATTCACTATTAATTGTCCCGAAATAAAGGTCTAAAGTCCCTCAAATAAAGTCGCGCGTGTGAAAACGCGTACCGTCAATTTTTTACGCTATAACGCGAAACCTCCGGGAAATTCTTATAACGATAGTACTAATAACTATCACTTGAGTATTTAAACATTAAAATACCGAATTTAGGTCCATTGTACATGTCTCCAATATTCCAAACTTATTGTACTCTCAAGCGGATAAAATCTTCAAGCACTATTCACTGTTTTTACTAAACGCGCTCCAGGAAATTAATTCATGAAATGAGTTACTTTAAAAATATAACGAAGTTATATTACCATGTATTTAGGTCTAATAAGACTAGAAAATATTCCTCGAGGCAAATATCCAATTAAATAATTTATTAAGCCACAAATTAGGCTAAAAAAATAATAATTTTTACGAGTCCTCACAAATTCGGCCTCTATATATGACCTAAAAATTCGGACAGAATGTTCATCACAAAACCCTCACTTTTCAATTTTTGGTCCAAAACAGAAATTGGTTGCAATTAATCACTTTTTCCACCTCCTAGAGTCATTAAACATCATTTCCAATCATCATACATAACCACATAATAACAATCATATGAGAACAGAAAAATCCTAATTAAATATAAAACTTCACTAATTTCAACCAAAATCATGAAATCATCCATAAAATCACTTATTCAACCACCACCAATCACTAATTGAACATTATCAAGATCAAAGGAAGAATTCCCTAGTTACTCACCTTGCAAGCTCAAGAAAGTAAGCAACTTAGCACCAATTTCTTCCAAACAACTCCACAACCAACCTCAATATCACCAAACTAAGAAGTTCTATGGAAAAATTTGAAGATTAAACGGTTGAATTGAAAGATTGGACAAGATTGGAGCTTGAAAATTGAGAGAGTTTTCTTTCCTTTGTTCCTAGCAAGAAATTCGGCCAAGAGCTTCAAAATAAGAAGAATTTTGGGTCAATTTTGGTTTAAATGGTAAAGGCATGAATAGTGGTCAAAAGGTCAAAAGGTCAAAAAGGTAAGAATAAATCCTCAAGTGACACATGTCCTCTTCATTAATTGCTTGCCTAACTTTTTGTCTCTCTTACACAAATATCTTAACACATTGTAAAATAATATCACTTAATACAAAATTCCAACAAGTTGTCAAAAATATAATGCATTTACCGCACTTGCGGGTCCCACGTCCAAAATACGCTTTTAATTTCTCAAAAACTAACCGATACTAGAAAAATCATTTTAAAACTATCTTTGCTCATAACTTTATCTGGGGAATTTTTCTAATCAAGAAAATATAGAAAAGGCAGGCGTTTAAAAAAATAAACCCTAGAAAATTAGAAAATTTCCGGTTCTCAAACTCATTTTTTTTCGGGGCGTCACAGTATCATCACTTACCTAGTAAACAAGAGAGAGGGAGTTGTAGAACACCTTAGCTTCCTTAAAAAACTTCACCAAACAACTTACTAGCACCTAATGGAAGACTTTTATGGAGTAGAAACTAGTTGATGCAATTGGTTTGGAAGATTGAGCTAAATGGAAGCTTGAAAATTGGAGAAATCTTCTTCCTTCTTGAGCTTATGAGAGTCGGCCACCAAGGAGTGAAAAATGGTGATTTTTAGTCAATTTTTGAGATATTTAACTTAAGGGTAAAAAGTCAAAAAGTCCAACCAATGAGAAAGTGCCACTTGGCACTCTATTAAATGCATTTCTATCCTTTAAGTCTCTCTCACATCAATCAAATCACCTCCTCTTCTTCTCTCTTAACACCCGATAAATTTCACTCAGTATCCGGAACTTAATCTTATTGACCGAATTTTTCCGAACTTTCGCACTAGTGGGTCCCACGTCCGATATATATATCCTTAATTTCTCAAAAACTAACCGATACTAGAAAATCATTTTAAAACTATTTTTGCTCATAAACTTTATCTGGGGAATTTTTCTAATAAAGAAAATGTAGAAAAGGCGGGCGTTTAAAAAAAAATAAACCCTAGAAAATTAGAAAATTTCCGGGTTCTCAAACTCATTTTTTTTCGGGGCGTCACAAATAGTCATAGAACAGGCAGGGACACTCACCAAGAGTGAAGTTCAGATGTCAAGTTGGGAATCGAAATCCGCGTCCTCGCTAAATCCTAGAAAACCAAGTTTTTAAGCACTATAAGTTTTCTGTTCAAATTCTAGGTATATAAATATAAAAGGTTATCTGGTATATTACTAGTTTATTTCCTCGAAATAATTCGACAATCCACTTAGGATAAAACTTAGTAAAAGTAGTGAATTGTTTCATATGGCTTTCTTTATAATACTTTTCTTCTATAGGGCAAACTAGAGCCAAATCAATTTGTACAAGTTTTCTTGCCGAACACGTTTTCTATATCTTTTATTTGAAATTATTTAAATCTAGTGGTTTTTAAACAAATTTCCTCTAAAACAACTAGTCAAGGTAATTTTTATGAAAAATTTAAAGTTTAGAAGTTAATGCAATTATTCCCTAAAGGTAATAAAACCAGTTTAAGCCAAGAAAAGGATTGACTAGTCGGCAAGATTTTAAAAGTCCCAATATCTAAGTTTTAATATTAAGTGCCAAACTCAATATATATAACTTAATGTTAGGGCAAAATATTCTCACAAGATTTGATTTAGAAATACTTGAATTCAAAAGACTAGAACGATCTTCACGAGTCCATTTCATTTGCTCATTGTATTCCAAGTTGCCAGTATGGCTAAAGCACAATTTAAATATAAACTTCACTAGGGCTTCATCAATCATTAGCCCTAGGTCTCAACAGATTCCAGTACAATCAAAATTCAACAAAGGAAGTCCACGGTATCAAAACAAATTCCAAATCTCAAACCATGAACCTTCCAAGTACATTTTAGCTAATCACTTGAGCAAATTCATCAAAGATTAAATTCTTGCAAAATTACTCAGATGGTCAAGAGCTTCATCAATCATTAGCTCTTGACAACAAATACGCACTTTCAAACACCAATCCATTCAAAACAAGAAGAAAACTACAGCCAACTTGAGATCCAAATGATTCAAAGAATTCAAAATATCCATTAAATCTTCAACTTTTACTTGCTAGAATCACTAAACGTACAGTTTATAAACCGCTCAATTTAAACTAAAGCGAATAATTCACAAGTCTAGAAAATAAACTCGCCAAAAGCTTGAACTAGTACGGCTAGCATCCAGGTATAAATTTCTAACAAAGATACTTCAAAATTTTCAACAAAGTTTCCATCCTTAGCTTGCTTTACACACTAAACACTTAACATGCATTTTGTCCAACATGGAATGAGACAAATGGCAGGTAATTCCAGCAAATTATTCCGGCTCAGCATGCAGAGTGCAATTATCATGCTACGGTGTACCTTAGGCAGCAATATGAAATTTACAGCCAAGGTTTCGAAGCACAAGCTAGATAAAATTTCTTTCCCTCGGCTGAAACTGGAAAAAAAAATTTCCAACATGTTTCCTCATACGATCTCAACCCAGAATTCCATCCTTTACCCAGGTTTTCTTTCAACTAAACTTCACTTCATACTTAAAGCTAACATACTACATGCATTTCATAACACAATTTCCATTTGACAGCAATTACGGCTGCAAACGAACATGAAATCTCTCGGCTATTCCAGAAAATTTTCCAGCAGCTTAGTTAATCGTAAATCTGGATTTCTTTTTGTACTCAAACTAACATGCATGACTAATCAATGTATTTACTATCAGTCCTAGTCCAAATCAGGTTCGGACATCAACAACATTCAACCCGAATTCCAGAAATTCTGTTCATTACCCTTGGATGAACTTGCATGCAGCAGTTCTCATTTTTATTTAAAACTTTCCAGCCATGCAACCGAATTCCTAGCCATAAAGTTCACATGCACACCAAATAAAGAACTATCTATCAGGTTGGTTCCAAAATTAAGCTCAGATTATCACAAAGTAGCAAATCAAAAACCGAAATTTCCAGCTCAAGCTCGCGACAACTTCACTTCCTTCTCAAACAGATTTTCTGTGACTTAAACTATCATCTGACCACGCAACCCCACATGCATGCTTATAGACAGCTTCATCAACCCATAGACAACTCATCTAAGTCCAGAAATTACCTTAGCGTGAAGCTTAATACCCACGACTAGCAGCTGCAACAATCCTTCACCCTCGGCTGTCCGGAACTTAGCCCGCTAGCTCTTCCTCTTCCTTGCTCAAGCTCGTCACTAGGATGAAGAAGGTTTAGTTCAGACTCCTCACCAGCTCACGGATGAAAGAAAGAAGGAGTAGTAGGTCTCACCCTTTTTTTTTTAGCTTACGGCAGGATGGAAAGGAAATGAGAGGCTCGGCTCACTTTCTCTCTCGGTCGTTAATTCCAAGGGAGCTGCTCCCTCAGGGCTCACGGCTATCAAATGAAACAGCCGACTCCTATTTGTTTCCTCTCTTGGTTTTGCTCTCGGTTGAAGTCCAAAATGGCAGAGCATTTCTTTTCTCTCGGTTGTTGCAGCCTAAGAAAAAAAATGCAGAGTTCTCTCTCTCACTCTTTCTCACGGCTTTGGGTATGAAGATGGAGTGAAGCTTTGCTCTCCGTTTTCTTTCTTTTATTTCCCCTCAGCCGTTAATATCAAGGTAGGAACACAAGGCTTCTTCAGTTAGTGGTTTGATGATTCCTAAGCTTTCCACTCAATCCATAGTCCACTGGTCGCATGGTGAATTTGCTAGAGTGAAAGGTTAGTTTAGTCCTTTAACATTATATCATTTATTTTACCAAACTGAAATTTTTCCTTAACTCACTTGTTAACTCCTAATCTTATTTCTATCTCCTTAATCTCATAAATTCTCACACATTTAATTTTTAGGAAATCAATAAAACAAGTAGCTTAGCACTAAAATATATTTAATTCATACCAGTTACGGTATACCCCATGTTTTTATTTGGTTCGTACAGTTTGTTTTATACGTTTTAAATTTAAACGTTTAATTAATCTATGAATTAGTATTTAATAATTCTAACGGTGAAAATGAAAATAATACATGCCTGGTTAATTCGAGATGGAAGAAGGCTAATTAAATCTTTTCACATCTTGTCCGAATTTTCACTTAAGTCCTCATTCGTAATCTAATTCCGAAAATTTACCCCAATTGAAATTTGACTACTTACTAGTATACTAATCTCGTAAAAATTCAATTATCGAGATTTTAACGTCCTAAGTGTAATTATAAAGGGTTTTGACCTAGAATCGATTCCATCTTAATTCTAAGGTTTCCGATGGCACTTAACATTATTAACACTTAAAATTAGCTATCGACATTCAAGGAATTAATATTAAGGTAATAAATAATCTACATCAAGAAATATTAATTTATCTTGGCAAAACCAAGTACTTTAATATTTTGGCACAATTATATTATTTATCACATAAAAATTGTTTTTACGCACTTATTTAAAGACAAGTAGAAATAATGCTAGAATTTATTAAAGAGTCAAAGTGCAAGTGAAATATGCATGAATATATATATATATTTTTTTCGGGGTTCTCACATCCTCCACTCCTTAGAATAAATTTCGTCCTCGAAATTTACTTTTTTTTTTGACTAAATCAAATGACTCAATCATGTAGTTCGAAACTCGAGTATGAAGATATATTTTCTAAGGATTTCACTCACCAAATTGTCGTACTCAAATTGTCCAAAATGATTTACTAGAATTTAATTTTTAAAATTAACAATTTTAGAAATGATCCAACTTCTTTTGTCCCAAAACGGCCAACCGAAAATCTTATTCGTTCGGGGAAAGCTTTTTCACGTACCTTTCGTAACCAAACTAATAACAGGATATGAAATACACATTTGGAAAAATTGTGGTCTATATATATATATATATATAAATGACTATTCGAATGGAATATAAGAAGAAAGGAAATTGGTTCTGATCTTGATGGTCAAAATTTCTAAATGCATTCGACCTTTGGTAAGGAATTTAACATTTGTTATTTGGACGTTTGGTTAAGAAAAATCATTTAACCCCACAAATAATTTTTGAGAATAAAATGCTTTTAAGAAAATAAGCAGACATGCAGGTTCGTATTTACTTAAACTTCGGTCCAACGCCTCTACTCTTCACACCTAATATGAGAATTAGCTTTTATGCCACATAAAACTTAACTATTTACTCTCCAATTCACGACCAATATTCATTCTTATTTCTAAGGAAAGGTCCAAACCCAAACTCTGCCTGATTTTCAATTTTTATGCGAGTTCAAGGTGTATACATATATATAAATATTAATTTTTTTTTTTAACAAGGTCATACAAGAGGAAGAACAATCAACCAAAATGAGAGCATGTCATTGCATGAGTTGATAATGAACATAAAACTTTGCATGTGTACTACCAAACAAACTAACAAACCAACATGATCAGATACAGAATTTATAGCATTCAAATCCTTCAAAAGGGAACAAATATCATGCTTAACAAAATATATAGGTCAAAACACAAGCATCACCTCAACTATCATAGACAAAAGGTATAAAAGGTCGTGCTTCATAATCTAGCTTAATCTAGCTTGCAACTGAGCGAGGGACTTAATTCCCTTAGGTAAGACCAATCTCATTTTGAACATTAGAGCTGTATCAGCTATCTTTTCAATTAAAGTTCCGTATTCCATCGTAATATCTATCCTTTAACAAGCACCAGTCACCACATAACAAAGATGATTACAGCATATATCAAGCTCAAGTACATTTTAGTAAGAAGTCAAACAAGTCTTTTTAAGTACATTCAATATTCAGACATGGAAAATTCGTCAAACTTATCTCACCTCAATTTTGAAAACTCTCCTCAAGATTTAGAGCTATTCACAACTGCATAATTCCTATCTAAACTACGATTTCACTCAATTCTAAGTTTAAACCTATATTTTGGGTGAGAGATAGCATATATCCCATTTAACATTTAGCGACTAGTAGAATTATTCATCTCAAAAATAGAATTGGCACTAATCTTCAAGGTTTCACTATTGGCTCTTCACCTTTAACTTCCAAAAACTAGACTTAGCCTTTTCGATTCTGCTTCTCCAAATTTAATCGTGATTCCTAGTCATATCATAATGCAATATACTAAATTCTTCCCAATCTGCAAATATACCATTGAATGAAATATCTGGTACTCGGGTACAAGAATCTGACAATAGGATAATTCACAACTCGGGCTGGCCAGTCCCAAGAGTTACTCACCTATATGTGAGATTCCTACCCAACATACATATCTAATTCCCTTAGCAATAGTAATTAGTTCAACACTTAATAGGCCATTCCCCACGGTCCGAGAACCCTCTCCCGGCACGAGTTCGATAGGAGCTCTGATACCACCTGTGGCGACCCTACTTCCCCCTAAGGCGAACCAGAGGGTTGGCGGGCCGTCTGCCTTGCTCTCGCCAGGACTCACGCAAGCAATCTAGCCCAAATCCTTCTGAAGAATAAACTAAACTATTACAACACCGTTTCCTTCCAGATAGACTGATAACTAAATCCTCATTAACTTCAAAGATAACAAGATTTATAAGATAGCCAATCGACGGCTCTTAAACACTTCACGCGTTACTTACAAGGATTAAAGCCATACCATCCCAAATACATATAATTTCACACAACAAAAATATATACATACTAGCCAAATGACAGAATTAGGGTTTACACATTTTCCAGCTTCAAGTGGCAATCCAAAATAAAAGATACAATGTTTAACTCAAACTACAAGCATAAAAGTGAAATTAGATTTCAAGTCTTGCTCAAGTGCCAGGACCTGTCAAGGAAAACAAATGAACGTGGGGTGAGCTAAAGCTCAGTGGTGCCCCAAAACATGCAATCACGTAAATCAAACAGCGAGTAACAATTTCACAAATTGAACAATTAGGAAAGTATATAACAGCACAAGATAGGATACAGGGGCTCTCAGGAGCCATTCTCCATGAACTTGATCAAAATTTTCCGTAGCCGACCCTCCGTCAACTTTCACTACCTAAGGTCCATGTAGATCTTCTTATTTTTCTTAACTCCGGCCACCAATCCTACCCCTTTACCGGGCCCATACGACAAACACGAGAGTGGTAATACTCGAGTATACCTTAGGCTGGTCGAGGGATTCACCCAACGACGTTACGCCCAACACTTATAGACTAGTCGAGGGATTCACCCAACGACGTTACGTCCAACACTTATAGACTAGTCGAGGGATTCACCCAACGACTTTACGTCCGACACTTGATTTTTATAGACTGGTCGAGGGATTCACCCGACGACTTTACGTCCGACACTTATAGACTAGTCGAGGGATTCACCCAACGACTTTACGTCCGACACTTGATTTTTTTATAAACTGGTCGAGGAATTCACCCAACGACTTTACGTCCAACACTTGATTACCAGGTCAGGATAAGAGGCCCTCCCACCCTTAAGGTGTGGTACATTCCCCTGCCTAGTAATTTAGCACTTAGCAAGCGCAAGCAAGATATTCACGAAAAACACTTCAAGCAAGTCACCACTCGAAAGGCTAGTGTGATAAAGTACACACTGCTCACTTCGATGGATCAGCAATCATTTTTGGCAATTATCACATAACGAGTCGATAAAACACTTTAACCAAATAGTCATAGAACAGGCAGGGACACTCACCAAGAGTGAAGTTTAGATGTCAAGTTGGGAATCGAAATCCGCATCCTCGCTAAATCCTAGAAAACCAAGTTTTTAAGCACTATAAGTTTTCTGTTCAAATTATAGGTATATAAATATAAAAGGTTATCTGGTATATTACTAGTTTATTTCCTCGAAATAATTCGACAATCCACTTAGGATAAAACTTAGTAAAAGTAGTGAATTGCTTCATATGGTTTTCTTTATAACACTTTTCTTCTATAGGGCAAACTAGAGCCAAATCAATTTGTACAAGTTTTCTTGCCGAACACGTTTTCTATATCTTTTATTTGAAATTATTTAAATCTAGTGGTTTTTAAACAAATTTCCTCTAAAACAACTAGTCAAGGTAATTTTTATGAAAAATTTAAAGTTTAGAAGTTAATGCAATTATTCCCTAAAGGTAATAAAACCAGTTTAAGCCAAGAAAAGGATTGACTAGTCGGCAAGATTTTAAAAGTCCCAATATCTAAGTTTTAATATTATATGCCAAACTCAATATATATAACTTAATGTTAGGGCAAAATATTCTCACAAGATTTGATTTAGAAATACTTGAATTCAAAAGACTAGAACGATCTTCACGAGTCCATTTCATTTGCTCATTGTATTCCAAGTTGCCAGTATGTCTAAAGCACAATTTAAATATAAACTTCACTAGGGCTTCATCAATCATTAGCCCTAGGTCTCAACAGATTCCAGTACAATCAAAATTCAACAAAGGAAGTCCAAGGTATCAAAACAAATTCCAAATCTCAAACCATGAACCTTCCAAGTAAATTTTAGCTAATCACTTGAGCAAATTCATCAAAGATTAAATTCTTGCAAAATTACTCAGATGGTCAAGAGCTCCATCAATCATTAGCTCTTGACAACAAATACTCACTTTCAAACACCAATCCATTCAAAACAAGAAGAAAACTACAGCCAACTTGAGATCCAAATGATTCTAAGAATTAAAAATATCCATTAAATCTTCAACTTTTACTTGCTAGAATCACTAAACGTACAGTTTATAAACCGCTCAATTTAAACTAAAGCGAATAATTCACAAGTCTAGAAAATAAACTCGCCAAAAGCTTGAACTAGTATGGCTAGCATCCAGGTATAAATTTCTAACAAAGATACTTCAAAGTTTTCAACAAAGTTTCCATCCTTAGCTTGCTTTACACACTAAACACTTAACATGCATTTTGTCCAACATGGAATGAGACAAATGGCAGGTAATTCCAGCAAATTTACAGCCAAGGTTTCGAAGCACAAGCTAGATAAAATTTCTTTCCCTCGACTGAAACAGGAAAAAAAAAAATTCCAACATGTTTCCTCATACGATCTCAACCCAGAATTCCATCATTTACCCAGGTTTTATTTCAACTAAACTTCACTTCATACTTAAAGCTAACATACTACATGCATTTCATAACACAATTTCCATTTGACAGCAATTACGGCTGCAAACGAACATGAAATCTCTCGGCTATTCCAGAAAATTTTCCAGCAGCTTAGTTAATCGTAAATCTGGATTTCTTTTTGTACTCAAACTAACATGCATGACTAATCAATGTATTTACTATCAGTCCTAGTCCAAATCAGGTTCGGACATCAACAACATTCAACCCGAATTCCAGAAATTCTGTTCATTACCCTTGGATGAACTTGCATGCAGCAGTTCTCATTTTTATTTAAAACTTTCCAGCCATGCAACCGAATTCCTAGCCATAAAGTTCACATGCACACCAAATAAAGAACTATCTATCAGGTTGGTTCCAAAATTAAGCTCAGATTATCACAAAGTAGCAAATCAAAAACCGAAATTTCCAGCTCAAGCTCGCGACAACTTCACTTCCTTCTCAAACAGATTTTCTGTGACTTAAACTATCATCTGACCACGCAACCCCACATGCATGCTTATAGACAGCTTCATCAACCCATAGACAACTCATCTAAGTCCAGAAATTACCTTAGCGTGAAGCTTAATACCCACGACTAGCAGCTGCAACAATCCTTCACCCTCGGCTGTCCGGAACTTAGCCCGCTAGCTCTTCCTCTTCCTTGCTCAAGCTCGTCACTAGGATGAAGAAGGTTAGTTCAGACTCCTCACCAGCTCATGGATGAAAGAAAGAAGGAGTAGTAGGTCTCACCCTTTTTTTTTTAGCTTACGGCAGGATGGAAAGGAAATGAGAGGCTCGGCTCACTTTCTCTCTCGGTCGTTAATTCCAAGGGAGCTGCTCCCTCAGGGCTCACGGCTATCAAATGAAACAGCCGACTCCTATTTGTTTCCTCTCTTGGTTTTGCTCTCGGTTGAAGTCCAAAATGGCAGAGCATTTCTTTTCTCTCGGTTGTTGCAGCCTAAGAAAAAAAATGCAGAGTTCTCTCTCTCACTCTTTCTCACGGCTTTGGGTATGAAGATGGAGTGAAGCTTTGCTCTCCATTTTCTTTCTTTTATTTCCCGTCAGCCGTTAATATCAAGGTTGGAACACAAGGCTTCTTCAGTTAGTGGTTTGATGATTCCTAAGCTTTCCACTCAATCCATAGTCCACTGGTCGCATGGTGAATTTGCTAGAGTGAAGGGTTAGTTTAGTCCTTTAACATTATATCATTTATTTTACTAAACTGAAATTTTTCCTTAACTCACTTGTTAACTCCTAATCTTATTTCTATCTCCTTAATCTCACAAATTCTCACACATTTAATTTTTAGGAAATCAATAAAACAAGTAGCTTAGCACTAAAATATATTTAATTCATACCAGTTACGGTATACCCCATGTTTTTATTTGGTTCGTACAGTTTGTTTTATACGTTTTAAATTTAACCGTTTAATTAATCTATGAATTAGTATTTAATAATTCTAACGGCGAAAATGAAAATAATACATGCCTGGTTAATTCGAGATGGAAGAAGGCTAATTAAATCTTTTCACATCTTGTCCGAATTTTCACTGAAGTCCTCATTCGTAATCTAATTCCGAAAATTTACCCCAAATGAAATTTGACTACTTACTAGTATACTAATCTCGCAAAAATTCAATTATCGAGATTTTAACGTCCTAAGTGTAATTATAAAGGGTTTTGACCTAGAATCGATTCCATCTTAATTCTAAGGTTTCCGATGGCACTTAACATTATTAACACTTAAAATTAGCTATCGACATTCAAGGAATTAATATTAAGGTAATAAATAATCTACATCAAGAAATATTAATTTATCTTGGCAAAACCAAGTACTTTAATATTTTGGCACAATTATATTATTTATCACATAAAAATTGTTTTTACGTACTTATTTAAAGACAAGTAGAAATAATGCTAGAATTTATTAAAGAGTCAAAGTGCAAGTGAAATATGCATGAATATATATATATTTTTTTTCGGGGTTCTCACAGAGCTAGGGTGACTTTCTTACTATTGTACAAGAAGCTATACTTGTTAGTCACGCCATCAAAAGTTACCTGCCTGTCAAACTGCCACGGCCTATCTAGTATAACATGACTAGTCTGCATAGGAACTATATCACATAATATATCATCAGAATATTTATGAATTTGAAAGGATATAAGAACCTGTTTGGTTACTCGAACCTCCCCAGAATTGTTGAGCCACTAGAGTTTGTAGGGTCGCAGGTGATCCCTTGTAGGCAGCTTCAAGTTGTCCACCATGAGTGAACTAGCTACATTTGTGCAGCTCCCGCTATCAATAATCACACTACAAAGTGCTTGGTTGATGAAGCACCTGGTGTAGAAAATGTTCTCCCGTTGAAGCTCTTCCTCCATAACACGTGTAGTTAATGCTCTCCTTGCAACCAATGCAGTCCCAAAGTGACCCTCGGGTGCATTAAATTCCTCTTCATTTGGTGACTCACCATCACTACCTCCTTCAAGTGGCGGCATGCCGTCGTACTCGGCTTCGTCTTCACTCACGATCTCGCCATTTTGCAGCATAATCATAGTCCTTTGGTTGGGGCATTGACTAGCGATATGGCCTCTACCTTGGCATTTGAAACATCGAGTATCACGACCTCTAGTTTGTGCCCTAGGCTCTTCAAATTTTGGAATAAAAGAGGGTGGTTTCCCACCATTAGAACTGCCCACCTTACCTCCCTCGAATCTCGGCTTTGGTTTAGGAGCAGTTGGTGAAGGCCGAGAGTCATTCCTTGGTTGGAACGAACGGTTGGTGGAGTAGGTGGTATTGCTGAAATTGTGCCGAGTAGTTCCCCTCCTCTTGAGCCGTTGTTTGATCTTAATGGCCTTGTCAACAAGCTCATGCAACTCCATATAGTGTTGAAGTTCCACTCGTTAGCAATATCGGGTCTTAACACGTTCAAGAATCTAGCCATGGTGGCTTGGGATCCCCTTGCATATCCTCTTGCATATCCGCCCTAAGTATCAGGATGTCCATCTCCTTGTGATACTCATCCACACTCCGGTTGCCTTGGACTAAGGTTTATAATTGGTGGTACAAATCCCTAGTATAGTGTCCAGGAACAAATCGGTTGCGTATCATGGCTCGAAGCTCGGGCCATGGAATGAGCTCAGGTAGCCCACTTCTCCTTCTTGACTTCTTGATTTGGTCTCACCAAACCACAGCGTACTTAGTGAATTCCATGGTTGCCAATTGCATCTTTTACACCTCGGTGTAGTTTGGGCAAGAAAAAACCATTTCGACCTTGGACAACCATTCGAGAAAGGCCTCGGGATCGGACTGTCCTTTGAATTCAGGGATTTTCATTTTGATTCCCTTGAACACATCGGTAGGTCCCGTTTGGTTCCTTTGCCTTGGTCGAACGCGATGTTCCTCGTCATCATCATCATTATTGGAACCATCGGACTCCTCCACGTCCTTTTGCCTTCGCGCGGACTTAGAAGTTTTTGGTGTTCTAGATGCTCAGATTTGCAGCAACTCATCTTGAATTGGTTCTAACATGCGTTGGAAACGCCTTTCCATTTGCTTCATCATCTTTTCCAAGTCCATAGGGCGGGATGCTCCTTCGTTTCCACTAGACATGTAGTCTCGAATGTACCTGCGAGGGTTAGTAGCAAAGGAAAAAGAAAGAAAAGAAAGATTTTTGTACTCTCCCCCTAAAGTGTATACTCTCTCACTCGGATATGGTCACTCAGATCACTCAATTGAGCTCTCCAAAATTGTCTCACAGCCCCTTGCAAGACCTTGAAGAAATTAGAATTTCCACAAGTGCTCAAATTAAACTTAAAAATTAAGTTCACACAAGAATTTGAGATTCGTAAGAGTAGAGATTTTCTTGGAAAACAAAATTAGGACACTAAGTGTGGAGTGATAGAATATATTCAGGAATAAAAATTGGAAAAAGAATGGACTCAAAAGCTACAAAAAATTAAGATTGACGCTCGAAGGTCCTGATCGAAAAAAAATGGTCCTTTTTTGGATTTTGGTTAGTCTACTCTTGTCCTTTTTTTTTTTTTTTTTTGCAGAGGTGTGGATATAACCTAGGAGCAATTCTAGGCAAGGGTCAGCTAAAAAATAGGGAGCAAAGTGACTTGGAAGGGCACTTGGTCTTGTTTTGGAAACCTTTTTGGTTTTAGAAACCAGTTGGGTTTGGAAGTCTGGCAGCGGCTGTTTCCTTTTTCTTTTCTAGTTGCTCAGCCGAATGGTTCCCTCTTCCCAGATGTTCTAGAAATGTACAAAGGCTGGGGTGTTGGATGAATTAAATCGGCTCTCACTGGCTGCTCAACTCACAAGAAGCAAGACAGCAAGCTGGATGGAGTCGCAAAAATACGATGTCACTCAAGTCCCCCACGGACTCCCCCCCTTCGGGTTACCCAAGAACCTCCCAAGAAAAGTTCAAGAACTCCTCGAAAACCCTTCACAGATGCTTGAGAGTATAAGAAACTATTCAAGAAATGCAAGCTACAGGTTTTCAAGGTTCAAGAATCTCAAGAAATCCCAGAAGTTGTAGATCAGAATTTTTGAATGTAGACTAGACTCAATGTAATCAGCAATTGATTCCCAACCGAGCTCTAGTTTCTTGTTTGATTTCCCCAATTCAATAACAATATTCAAGACTCTTTTGTTTCGAAATTTGCTTTATGTGTTTGTTTCATTTTTTTCTGTTAACAAATGATGAAATCAACACACAACCAAACCAAACACGACACAATGAACTCCCAGAAATTCCAAAAGTTCAAACGATAGCAATATAGATTCAACAAGGACGACCAGAATTTGAAATCAATGGAGACTCGCAGACAGATTGCAATGTGCGACCAGATTTTGAACTAACGAGACAGACACAAATTCAGACACGAAACGAGGAAGAAACTATGTTACCAACAACTAGCTCTGATGCTAGCTGATACGAATCGCGTTGCTGAGGAGATTCGTGACCCAAGACCGGTTGTTGGACTTGTGATTGACGACCAAGGAAGGTAGCAGCGGAAACCCTACGACCCCTCTAATCCCCGTGACTATGAACTTTTTGACATTATCTCAACCCGTAATCAAACGAATTAGCGAACCTCAGGCAAGTGTAGAAGGCGCCACAACTCAAGTGTGATTCTTGAATTGATAAGCCAACAAGACCACTAGAGTATGACTCTATGTTGCTCAAGGGATGCTCGAAAGCTATAGAGAAAATTATCTCACTAGTTTTTATGATAAAATGTCAACCTCTTTTATTGATGTAATATGGCTCCTTATATAGGATACAAGCAAGACCTAATCTAATAAGGAAAAGAAACTAAAGGTGCGGCTGGTATGACCCTAACAAGTGAAGGAAACGAAAAAGGAAGCTGCTTCCTCAATCCTCGACGGATTGGGCTTCATGCGGGCTTTCCTTCCTAGGAGCCGACCTTCACATATAATGACGACTAAAATGACAATCCTACCCTTGGCGATTCTATGCGCAACATGCACTTAGCCAATTATTCAAGCTAATCAAACTAACATGTAAATAAAGGAAACTACTAAAATGGGAAGCTAGGGTTTGGTAAAACCCTAAACCTCGGGTGCCACTTCAATGCGCAATACCGGACCTCGATCACCTTCACCAGAGTGTATGAATCCCTCAAAGGACTTGTGTAAGGCCTGCACGAGTACATTGAGTTGCTCACGAAGTCTCTTTGCGCGGGCCCTAGTGATGGGTCCGTTTGGAGCTTGCATGCACCCCTCAGCTCCTCGACCACTCGTGCCACCGTTAGCGTGCCCACGTACCACGATGCTATCAAAATCAATTCTTGCTCAAAACATGAAAGTTGTAGGGAATTGAGTTGGCTTTCTACTTAGAAAATTTCAGTTCAATCGGAGCACTGTAGCTTGTGAAATGAATAAAATACTCCTAACTGCCCAAATTTTCACTCGAGGGTTAGGCGTATGTACTCGCGACTTGAGCGAAGATTGAGGTCGAATTGAACTGGATCGTCTATGGTATTTGAGTTTTCTTTAGTAAAGGTATATAAACTTAAATTTTGTCGGAACTCGTGCCCTTTTAAAAAATGAAACTAGCGACCCTTGAAAATACAATTTTCTCGATCTTTTATACCAAGTGCGACTTCAAAAGTATAAATCACTTCTTTATCGAAACTAAACGAGTGAGCATGAATTTTTTAGAGTTTGATAAGTAACTTGCATACTAGTTAAATGAAACTCTTAAGTTTCATTTACTTGATTTTCTTGAAGCAAAACTCTTAAGTTTCAAATCCTAGTTGATTTTAAACTTTTGCATAATATTTTACCTCAGATTTGGACTCCATCCAAGGAGTTGCACCTGAGCGTGACCTTGAAAAGCACTAGATCTTTGGTAAGTGCTTCCAAGTACATGATTGAACATGATACTTGATTTAAATATTTGATATTTGATTGGTCTTGTGAGGACTCGTAAAAACTATTATTTTATGCCTAATTTATGGCTTAATAAATTATTTAATTGGATTTTTGCCACGAGGAATATTTTCTAGCCTTATTAGACCTAAATACATGGAAATATAACTTCATTATATTTTTAAAGTGACTCGTTCTGAAAATTAATTTCCTGGAGTACGTTTAGTAAAAATAGTGAATAGTACTTGGAGATTTTATCCGCGTAGTGGCACAATAAACTTGGAATATTGAAGACTTGTACTATGGTCCTAAAATAGGTAATCTTATGAATAAATACTCAAGTGATAGTTAGTAGTACAATCGTTATAAGAATTTCTCGGAAGTTTCGCGTTATATCGTTAAAATTGACGGTACGCGTTTTCACACGCGCGACGTTATTTGAGGGACTTTAGACCCTTATATCGGGACAATTAAGAGTGAATAACACTTACATGAATATAAATGCATTGGAGGTTCAGTGCACTAGTGAACCAAACGCGCGAGAAAATCGAACCTAATCGCGCCAAACGCGCCCCTAATGAGAGTTGACTTTTGGGTGAATTTACACCACTTATTTCACCTTCTCTTGGAAGCTAAAGGAAATCAGATTTCTCTCCATCTTCTCTCTCCTCATAGCCGACCAAACACCCTCCTCTCTCTAACTCCATTGCTTCAAAATTTCTGCTCACTAATCTCACTCAAAACCACCCCAAATCATCTCCAAATTCAACCAAACTTGCACCACACCTAGCTTGACACTTGAGGAGCATTTTGAGCTGCAAACAAGGGCTGGAAATCACGGTTTTTCTGGGGTAATAGAGGGCCGAAAATTCTGCTGAACATCAACCCAAAGTAAGTGATGATCCACTCTTGGAAACTTGAAGTTTGGAAGCTATCTTACCTTGTTAAGTTCATGCATGCATTTGGTTAGCTTGATATGGATGTAAAATGTGATAGTGGGCTCTTTGTATTCCCACACTTGGGTTGTTGTTGCTGATTTGAGGATCAATGTTGGATTTAATGGTAGTTTAATGGTTATAATGATGAATTTATGGAGTGTTATTGTTGGGAACTCAAGTAGAGGTCATGACCAGAAATTGCCGAATCTGCCCCTGTTTTGTTCGGCCATGATAAGGCCCATTTTTGGTGATTTATTGGCATGATCCTGATGTGTATATGTTATATTATGTGTGTAGAAATTTTCGTTGGAAAACATTAACGATTGGATGGGCAAATGAATTTATTCATGAACTAGGCATGCTGGAAAATTATTTTCGGGTAAAACTGTCCAGTGGTCGTATTTTGGCCATAACTCTGTCCTCGGGTGTCAAAATCACGTTACGTCGGTGGCGTTTGAAACTAGACATTCCTAGCTTTAATTTGAGATAAAATACACGTTCTGATTCTTTGTGAGTGATCCGAACCAAACGTTTTAAGTTAGCTGTCCTGTCTCTCGGATTTGCTGGAATGGCTTGTTGAGGCAGCAACTTGAGGCTCAATTTTGAGCTGGTTGCTTGCCGAATTTCAGAACATTTCCTTCTGTGAACTTTTAGTCCCGTGAATGTATTTTCTGACGCCATAAACCATGCCTCATTCCGAGTTAAATTGATTGAGTTGTGACTAAAACAAGAGGACTGCCCTGTTTTGGAAAAACGTAGTATTTGGACTGATTTGGGGCAAAACTTGGGAATGATTTTATTAATTGAAGTTCTTGATGCTCATCACTTACCAAAGGTATCATGGATGTGTCTTAGACCTTTGTTTCACAAATGAACCATGTTCGGATAGTTTTCTTGTTTAAACGATTTGAAATTGTGAAATGAAAGTCACAAGGCAGATTGCCTTAGAATTTTTCCTGAACTTTGGTTGACTAATTAACTACCTTCCCGAGGGTATTTTTCCCTAAAATTTGATAGAGGAATACCTTGCATATAGGAGTAAAATACTGCCAATTTTGGCACCAATTCAAGTTCGTTTCGATACCGAATTAAATTGCTAGTGTTGGAGGTTCAAAACTGGAAATTCTTCTTCAGTCTTGAATCTTCCTCAACTTTGAGCTACCGTATCTCGGTACTTGAAACTCCGATTCTTGATCCGCTTGTTTTTTTATAAACCTCACTTGTAACACTAATTGAGCTGTAAATTTCAGAGGCCGGTTTGCAACATGTGAATCGTGCCGAATTTCCAAAGTTGGCCGAAATCCAACTTAATTCTGCCTTGTACGCCGAACCTGTACCTTCAAGCTCATTTTTGAATACCTTCCACTTAGATTCATGGAAAAGTGTCTTTTAAGAACTTTTAGTACTTTCTAAGAGGTTTCCAACGGTACCAAGTTTTATAATTTTGGACCTACTGAGTGCAAGATCTGATTTTTCTAAATTTGACGCGCAAAGCTGAAATTTGCTGATTTCTTAGAAAATGAAAATTTGAAAACTTGTTACTCCTTCTTGATGATAATTGATCGCTTTAAACTTGATTTCATGAAGGAAATCAGTTTTTCTTGTGTTAATAAAACCTCACTTTTGAACCTTTATTTTGAGTGGCTAAGGTTCTTGGTTTGAGGTATTGACTAGTCCAAATAAGCGTAACTCCTTTCTTGATTAATACGTGATTGTGAGTGAAAAATACTTGTTAATTGCTTCAGGTGCTCAAGCGAGTCTTGAAAAGAATCCCGGAGGGGACAACTAAAGATTTTTTCGCTCAATTACTTTTGAATTGGTGAGTGTCAAGTGCCTGACTTGTCGTGTTTACTTGATTTACCTGCTTATATACGTGAATATCACTTGATGAGACGAGTGTGTACTTTATCGCACTCGCTCTCCTTTACTTGAACTTTACTTGTATTAACTTGGTTTTCAAAGTCGATTGAGTGAATCTCGTCGACTAAAATATACCCGTTTTCGTGTGCGTGTCGTGTTGCCATGCATGTCGTGTATGTCGTGCGTGTCATGTTGTCGGGTGGAGTGAACCTCCTCGACTTATGGGGACGCCCAATTCTCTTAACCAATCTTACAACTCGAGCCGGCATGGGCTTGGTCGAGAAGTTTGATAAACCAAGAGAATAACAAAACACAACTTCATCTTTTGAGATCTTGTTCGGCATACTCGTGGAGTATCGCCCTTTCCGTGCGTGTTCAAAAATCAAAACTTGATCTCTTGAGATCTCGTGTGGCATACTCAACGAGTATCGCCTTTTTCGTGCGTGTTTGGTTTCGGATCCGAGAGGGTGGAATGTTGGTCGGAGGAAGTAATAAGTGAAGTTTCTACGGATAAAATACCCACCAGGATAACGGAGTGTCATCACGAGGGGGTATCGGATCGAGCCGTGGCGAAGCAAGAGGAAAATAGCTCCTGAGAGCTCCTATATCCTTGAATTGTTTCTGTTTATTTTTCTCGCTCGAATTGTAAATTACTTGAATATTGGGATTGTTATTTGGACAACGTGTTTGCATGTGTGTTTTCTTGGCCTCACGAGCGTTTCGCTCACCCCGTAGATTTGTTTTCCTTAACAGGAATGGATGGAGTGAAACTCGTTGGAACCCTTTGGATGTACTTTTGTATTAGGGTTTCAATTGTAATTGACTAGACATTTTGGCTATTGTATATATTTGGGAATTGATTTATCTTTTGGATCCTGACGTAAGAATTGGATAACGGATGTATTTTGAACACGTGGTACAAGACTTGGATATTCGTTTATGGAAGCGATTTTTCCTTATTAGACTGGTATAAATTGTTATATATTGTTAAGTTTGAATTGATTTGTCTCGAGACCTGGCGAGAGCTAGGCAGGCGTTCCGCGGATACCCTTGGGTTCGCCCTTGGGAGAAGTGGGGGCGTCACAGTTGGTATCAGAGCTTAGGCTTTAGATCTTTGTAGTGTATCCTAGGCTTAAAAGTTTAGGATACCGGACTGTGGGACTGGTTTGAAAGTTAAGTGACTACTTGTAGGAAAAAAAAAATCAGAGTAACTTCGCGTGGCCTCTGCATGGAGTGAGTTTGGGCCAAGACGTGATATGGTCCCAATTATATGAATATGTATAAAAGACTAAGTACTCTTCTTGTGCGTAAGTTGTGAACTATGAAAGTGGTAAGTGTAAAACCTTTATCATGCTATTTGAGGTAGATAGATATGTACGTCAGGTAGGGATCTTAAACTTCGTTAATTTGCACTTGGGAGCGTACGGCCTGAGTTGTAAATTCTCTTAGTTCTGGATTCTTGTACTTGAGTACTAAATACTTTTTCTGAGAGAATACTTGTGACTTCGAAAGGGATATAGTCTCGTATATTATAGTGTGAATAAAAATCATAAGTGGTTTTGAGATAAATTCTGATGGCAAAGGTCAGAGCCCGGAGGATTCTTGTATTGGACTTGAGATCTCCATTATGGGAAATGAACGAGAAAAAAAAAACTAGACCCTTTTGACTGATATAGTTAGAATTGTCAGGGGTGATGCTAAGTGTTGAGGCCATTGTATTTTGCATGACTGTATGGCCTACTTTTGGGGCACTTGTTTGACTTTAGTCTTCTGTGAGTAAAAGTACTTTTGTGGCACCTGTGTACTATATTTTTGTGATCTTCCCTGACTTGCTAATTGTATGGATTTTGACATGTTAATGAATGTAAATTATTATTATTTTTAATGTTTTCGCAATTGGCCCTTGTTTCAAGTATTTTCTCGCGTAATTGATTTATTTCTTGCACTAGGCATACTTAGGTTATGAAAGGGCTAAGAAGGGGTCGAGGCCGTGGTCGAGGCCGTGGGCGAGGGACTGGGCAAACCCAACCTCAAGGGGATGAACAAGGATCGGCCACTAGACCGACCCAAGGACAAGAAAATATGGAGGTTAACCAAATGGCTACTGCCATTAATAGGATGACTGACATCCTAGAACGATTAGCTGAGAGACAGGAACCAGTGCCAGTTAACCAACCTGGGGGCCAGGATAGAGGGGAAGATAGAGCCTTAGAGAGATTCTTAAAGTTCAACCCGCCTAAGTTCATTGGTGAGCCTGATCCTGAGGTAGCGGAGAATTGGCTAGAAAGAATGACTAATATTTTCGCAGCCCTAGATTATGCGGAGGAGAGACGAGTAACTTTTGCTGTCTTTCAGTTTGAGGGTGCAGCACGTGCTTGGTGGGATATGATAAGGGGAAAATGGGGAAGAGCACAAACCCCTTGGACTTGGGAAAATCTTTTAGGAGAATTTAATGAGAAGTTTCTCCCGCCCTTAGTTCAAGAGAAACGGGAGGACGAATTCATAAAAGTGAAGCAGGGGGCGTCTAGTGTGGCTGAGTATGAAGGAAAATTTACTAGACTTTCTAGATACGCCCCAGAATTGGTAGCCACTGAGAGGAGAAGGATAAGGCGATTTGTACAAGGACTTAACGTGGAGATTCAAGAGGGGTTAGCAGCGGCCCAAATCTCTACTTTCACTGAAGCCCTAGAGAAGGCGCAGAGAGTCGAAAGTGCAAGGCTGCATGTTAAGGATTTTCATGCCAAGAAAAGGGGCACTTCTAGTCATCCTCTTGGACAAGCAGATAAGGGTGCCCCACCTTCTAAAAAGGAAAAAGGAACGGGAGGAATAGAGACATCTGGTACACAAAAAAAGACTCAATCAAGAGGAGGCCACAATGGAAGGGATCAACCGAGGGAGACTCCTCCAAGTGGTCAGCCTGTGGCTCCTCAAGTTATTTGTGGTTATTGTCGCAAGTCTAACCATACAGAGAATGAGTGCTGGAAGAAATCGGGAAAGTGTTTGTATTGTGGTAGCACTGAGCATCAGATCGCGAACTGTCCAAGTAAACCGAATGAAGGAGGTAGTACTCAAAGGCTTGAAAAGTCAACCGCAAAGCAGTCTAGTGCTGGAGGAAGTCGATCTAAAGCACCAGCTAGGGTTTATGCATTAGGCTATCAACAGGTTTCCAATCCCGTTAAGGTCATTGAAGGTATGATTTTTGCTTTCTATTGTTTAGTTTAGGTTCTAAGTGACTATAGTACGACGCACACTTTTACAAAATCCTAGATTCATGAGATAGAATCAAAGTTTGACTACTAATTGGGTGAGTAGAAATTGTGAAATGGGTTGCAGAAGGTAAGTTATTGTTTGACCTGATAAGTGTGACTATTAAGGGGTATGACTGTTATCCTAAGTGTGAATTTCGAGGACGAAATTCTCTTAAGGGGGAGAGGATGTGAGGACTCGTAAAAACTATTATTTTATGCCTAATTTATGGCTTAATAAATTATTTAATTGGATTTTATTTCCAAGGAATATTTTCTAGTCTTATTAGACCTAAATACATGGTAATATAACTTCGTTATATTTTTAAAATGATTCGTTTCGAAAATTAATTCCCTAGAGCGCGTTTCGTAAAAATAGTGAATAGTACTTGGAGATTTTATCCGCGTAGTAGCACAATAAGCTTGGAATATTAGAGACTTGTACTATGGTCCTAAAATAGGTAATCTTATGAATAAATATTCAAGTGATAGTTAGTAGTGTAATCATTATAAGAATTTTCCGAAAGTTTCGCGTTATAGCGTTAAATTTGACGGTACGCGTTTTCACGCGCGCGACTTCGATTGAGGGACTTTAGACCCTTATTCCGGGACAATTAAGAGTGAATAATATTTACAAGAATATATATGCCTTGGAGGTTTAGTGCACTAGTGAACCAAACGCACGAGAAAAATCGAGTCCAAACGCATCCTAATTGCACTATTTCAAGTTGACTTTGAGATGGGTTTTGCACCACACAATGAATCTTACTTAGGAAGCCACAATTGAACCAACACCTTCTCTCTCCTCACTTCATTTGGCCGTGCAACAAGAAAGGAGAAGAGCTCTCCATTGTTCTTCATTTTTCATCTTCAATCCATGCACCAAAATTCATCCAAATCACACCAAACTTGGAGACCACTTAGCAAACCACTTGGAGACTATATCTAGCTAAGGAAGAGGGGAGCTTTCACGGTTTCTTGGAGCTTCAAGAGGGCCAAAAATTCTGACCTTGCAAACCAAAGGAGTAGGTAATGATCAACCCATGGATTCTTATCTTTTGGAGATTATATGGCAAGATTAAGCTCATGCATGCACTTAGTTACTTGATTATGGTGTAAAAATGTGATTGTGGGCTCTTGGAATTCCCACACTTGGGTTGTTGTTGCTGATGTGATAATTAATGGTGATTATATTGTTGGTTTAGTGATTATAATGATGCATTAGTGGTGGGTAATTAGTAGAAACTTCATTGGGTGTAAGAAGCAAAAACTTCCGATTCTACCCCTGTTTTACTCGGCCATTTTAAGGCCAGTTTTTAATGAACTAATGGCTTGAACTGGATGCTTATGTGATGTATTAGAGGTGTGGAAAATTTCATTGAAAAATAATGAGGTTTGGTTGGGCAAATGAAATTTTTGTTCGAAACTAGCAATCTGGAAAAACTGATTCGCGTATGATCTGACCAGTGGTAGTATTTTGGCCATAACTCTGTCCTCGGGTGTCGAAATCAAGTGCCGTCAGTGGCGTTTGAAACTAGACATTCCTAGCTTTAATTTGAGATAAAATGCACGTTCTGATTCTTTGTGAGTGATCCGAACCGAACGTTTTAAGTTAGCTGTCCTGTCTCTCGGATTTGCTGGAATGGCTTGTTGGGGCAGCAACTTGAGGCTCAATTTTGAGCTGGTTGCTTGCCGAATTTCAGAACATTTCCTTCTGTGAACTTTTAGTCCCGTGAATGTATTTTCTAACTCCATAAACCATGCCTCATTCCGAGTTAAATTGATTGAGTTGTGACTAAAACAAGAGGACTGCCCTGTTTTGGAAAAACGTAGTATTTGGACTGATTTGGGGCAAAACTTAGGAATGATTTTATTAATTGAAGTTCTTGATGCTAAACACTTACCAACGGTATCATGGATGTATCTTAGACCTTTATTTCACAAATGAACCATGGTTGGATAGCTTTCTTGATTAAACGATTTGAATTGGGAAATGAAGTCAAAAGACAGGTTGCTTTAGAAATTTTCCTGAACATTGGATGATTAATTAACTATCTTTCCGAAGGTATTTTTCCCTTAAATTTGATAGAGAGATGCCTTTCATATAGGAGTAACATATTACAAAATTGTATACCAATCCAAGTTCGTTTTGACTCTTAGCTAAGGTTCCAATTTTGAAAACTCAAATCTGGAAATTGTTCACCAGACTTGAATTTTCCTAACTTTGAGCTACCGTATCTCGGTGCTCGAAACTCCAATTTTCAATCCGTTTGTTCTACCCTAAACCTTACTTACACCTCTAATTGAGTTATAAATTTCAAGGGCTAGTTTGCAACGAGTGAATTTTTCCGAATTTCCAAAGTTAGCGAAAAACCAACCCCGGCTTAATTCTGAATGTTCTGGAACAGCAATTTCATGCCCATTTTTGAATACCTTCCACTTAGATTCATGGAAAAGTGTCTTCTAAGAACTTGTAGTACTTTCTAAGAGGTTTCCAACGGTACCAATTTTTATAATTTTGGACCTACTGAGTGCAAGATCTGATTTTTCTAAATTTGACGCGCAAAGCTGAAATTTGCTGATTTCTTAGAAAATGAAAATTTGAAAACTTGTTACTCCTTCTTGATGATAATTGATCGCTTAAACTTGATTTCATGAAGGAAATCAGTTTTTCTTGTGTTAATAAAACCTCACTTTTGAACCTTTATTTTGAGTGGCTAAGGTTCTTGGTTTGAGGTATTGACTAGTCCAAATAAGCGTAACTCCTTTCTTGATTAATACGTGATTGTGAGTGAAAAATACTTGTTAATTGCTTCAGGTGCTCAAGCGAGTCTTGAAAAGAATCCCGGAGGGGACAACTAAAGATTTTCTCGCTCAATTACTTTTGAATTGGTGAGTGTCAAGTGCATGACTTGTCGTGTTTACTTGATTTACCTGCTTATATACGTGAATATCACTTGATGAGACGAGTGTGTACTTTATCGCACTCGCTCTCCTTTACTTGAACTTTACTTGTATTAACTTGATTTTCAAAGTCAATTGAGTGAATCTCGTCGACTAAAATATACCCGTTTTCGTGTGCGTGTCGTGTTGCCATGCATGTCGTGTATGTCATGCGTGTCTTGTTGTCGGGTGGAGTGAACCTCCTCGACTTATGGGGACGCCCAATTCTCTTAACCAATCTTGCAACTCGAGCCGGCATGGGCTTGGTCGAGAAGCTTGATAAACCAAGAGAGTAACAAAACACAACTTGATCTTTTGAGATCTTGTTCGGCATACTCGTGGAGTATCGCCCTTTTCGTGCGTGTTCAAAAATCAAAACTTGATCTCCTGAGATCTCGTGTGGCATACTCGACGAGTATCGCCTTTTTTTTTCGTGCGTGTTTGGTTTCGGATCCGAGAGGGTGGAATGTTGGTCGGAGGAAGTAATAAGTGAAGTTTCTACGGATAAAATACCCACCAGGATAACGGAGTGTCATCACGAGGGGGTATCGGATCGAGCCGTGGCGAAGCAAGAGGAAAATAGCTCCTGAGAGCTCCTATATCCTTGAATTGTTTCTGTTTATTTTTTTTTCTCGCTCGAATTGTAAATTACTTGAATATTGGGATTGTTATTTGGACAACGTGCTTGCATGTGTGTTTTCTTGGCCTCACGAGCGTTTCGCTCACCCCGTAGATTTGTTTTCCTTAACAGGAATGGATGGAGTGAAACTCGTTGGAACCCTTTGGATGTACTTTTGTATTAGGGTTCAATTGTAATTGGCTAGACATTTTGGCTATTGTATATATTTGGGAATTGATGTATCTTTTGGATCCTGACGTAAGAATTGGATAACGGATGTATTTTGAACACGTGGTACAAGACTTGGATATTCGATTTTGGAAGCGAATTTTCCTTATTAGACTGGTAGAAATTGTTATATATTGTTAAGTTTGAATTGATTTGTCTCGAGTCCTGGCGAGAGCTAGGCAGGCGTTCCGCGGATACCCTTGGGTTCGCCCTTGGGAGAAGTGGGGGCGTCACAGATGAGCTATCAACACAGTAGTTTTGAGGGACGATTATATGTATCAAAGCAAGAGTATGAACAGAGATTTCATTTCAAGTTAAATAATAATAATAAGGATCGACTGGATTTTGTATTCTCTACCTACTAAAAGATGAAATGAAAAAAATGAATCTGTAATCTGCCAAACACTCAAACTCTGAGTTTTTCTTGCCTCCGGGAACTGATTTTAGATTGATTTGAAACTCATTAACAAAGAAAAAGAACTAAAGGTAGAAAAATTGTAAAACTAATTTGATCACAAATGCTACCTCTCAGTGGTCCATAACCAAGAAAACAATGTCCAACTTAAAAATACGATCTACAGATATCTGAATAGAAAATACAGGAAAAGAGAAAAAACCAAATCCATGCATATGAGAAATTTTTAAATCAAAAAGAAAACTTTCTAGTTGACATATAGGAAAAGAGACAGAGAAGCCAATGGCCTTTGTTTCTATATATGTTTAGACTTTGGATTGAAGAAGAAGAAGAAACGAATAAGAAGAGAAGTTGGACCGATTGTCTTATCAATTATTAAGAAAATGGGAGTAAAAGTGTCAAATGTACATGGAAAACAAAAAGTTGAAGAAAACAAAGACGACACCTTTGGGACAAAAAAATATTTGCACTGTAATCCGGCACCCACATTTATTCTTCACCTAATTTTTTTTCATTGTTAAACATGTTAATTCAACAAATTTGTTTTTGTAGTATAATTGAAGATTTATTGAGACTTGGAAATTGATCTGATTTTACTTTCTTGAGTTACTCTTTGACCTTGAAACTATATGTTTCAAGTTGTAACTTCATTTGGTTTTTTAACCTCTATACAAGATAGATATAGAATCTTGGATTAATTCATTGGCTAGATCCATGAATAAGTAATAACAGTTTATGCACAATTAAGATGTATTTTTATAATATCATTTTGGTTGTCAGTTAATAGGATGATGATGGTTAACATTTCAGCACTATCATTTGTTTAATAGCTCGGCAAGAGAAGGAGAAAAATGTTCAAATTGGAAAAATTTTGGAATATTGCCTTACTTCACTTAAAACGTTCACAATTGCAAATTGCAACATTCATTGAGGGCATCGATAAGATAAGAGACCTGCTTGAACAATGCACATTTTCTTTCATTCATAAATGGCAAAATGTAGATAGTTATCATAGACTATTAAACTTTGCAGTGAAACTAGTAAAAAATAAATTAGTAAGGGTTATGTTATTTGCATTCTTGTTATGTTATTTGTATTTTCACTACCCATTTTCATTTTGATGAGATCATATTATTTTTACCATGATTTCTTCTCCTTGCCTATAAGCTAATTTTATTAGATTTCGTCGTCCAATTAGGATAGGAAAAGAAATTAAGATAGGATAATATGGTCTCATCAAAATAAAAATCAGATATTCAGTGTGTAAATAACATAATAGAAGTGTAAATAACATCATCCATCTTATTAAGTAATTGGGAGTCTAAATAGTAACTCCCCTCCCGGCTGAATGAGGCATATATGAGGCCTACTATATGAATTCTTGTATGACCAAGTTTTAACTTTAATATGTTACCGTTTGAAGTTTGAAAAAAAAAACACTTTCATTAGTGTTGGTCCACCAATTTTATGGTTATTTTTGGTCAAAGTAAAATCACATGGTTGACCTATAATTTACATTTAGGCTATTGGACTGAAGAAGAAAGAAGCAAAGAAGAGAGAGTCAACACAACAAATACAAAGTAGAAGATGGACTGAGTTTCTTGGGTTCTCAAGGGAGTGGAGAACAGTAAAGATTCTGGAAGAAGAGAAAAAGAAATTGAAGGAAGCCATTGTTAATAGCAACAGTAATTCTGCATAAATTTTCCATCACATTCTTGCTTTTATTATCAATACTTTCAATTCAAGAAATTTGTATTGTACCTAAATATGATTGCGCGCTTACTGAGGGTTGGAACTTTTTCTCATGCATAAGCCAAATCAACCGAAAAGTCTTAGTTTCTTATTGCTCATAATGATTTATAAATTGTACAGATTTTAAGGACATGGTAATGGTCTTAACCATAGTATTGTGTTCATTTCCATATATTTGAAAGAAGGGAATTGTTATTGACACTTCCACTCTATTTGACACTTTTATTAATTTTTTCTTAATTAAGTGAAAAAAAATGGAATCAATTTCCAATGGTATATTAAGAGAAGTGATGAATTAGGAAAAAAATATATACTTTTTTCCTAATTCACCAGTTCTCTTAATTGAGAGAAAGGGGGGGGGGAGAAAGGGAGGGTTGCTCTTATTTTTCTTTTAAGAGAGAAGAGAAGATGGACCATCGTGTTCCAAATTTTCAACAGATTCAAGAGACAAAGGAGAAAATTTAGAGGATAAAAGTATTGTTGTGGTAACAATAGTCCCTAATCCCCGCATTATACTTTCCAGCTCTTCTTGCTTTGAATCTTGATAGTTTTGATTAATGATAGTGTGTTAAACCAGGCTAAGAAATTGTTGCAAGTGATACTTCTGTGTTATAGACATATTCAATTTGACCTTAATTTAATCCGCAAGGGAGGCCTCTTATTTGATTCATTAACGAACATTATTTAGACAGCAATAAGGTTTTGGTCCTCATTATTTAACACTTGAGCGATTTTAGTCCCTAAAATTTTAGGAAAAACAAGTATGATCCCTAATATTTGGTAATTGTGCCATTTTAATCCGTAAAGTTTCGATAAAACTAAATCTAGTTGCCAATATTTTCAATTTGAACCAAATTTAGGGAAATTTATGGATTTTCTCAATTATTGATGTGATCTACTCACATTCACTCACTTGTTCTTTGAAATAATTTTATAAAAGAAGAAGAAGCAACATAATGGCTAATTTTAAACAATAAGAATAATTGGCATGATAGCACATATGTAACTAATTAACTAAGTAAACCCGGAAAAAAGTTGTAAAATTATGCGAATGGCCAAGTGTTAAGGATTTTTGCTTCGGAAAGGTGGGAATAGAGAGAGAACATGAATTCTAGATCGTTGAATTGGGTGTTCTGACTAGTTTAAAGTTGTAGTTTAACAATTTGTTTGTTGATTAATTAGCTACTCACGTGCAAGCAAGTGGGTTATTAGTCTTTTATTTCATTGTCTAAAGTCAATTGATATTTTGCTTCTTTATATTTTTTAATTCAATTTAATGGATACATAACTGTAGGTGACTAAATATTATTAGTAATTGAGAAAAGTTTTTTAATTGTCCTAAATCTATTTTAAGTTGGATACGATGGGGACCAAATTTGTTCTTGTCAAAACTTTAAGGACCAAAACTGTATAGGTACTAAACATAAGGGACCATATTTGTTTATGGCAAAACTTTAGGGACTAAATTATACATGTGCTAAATTTTGGGAAACTAAAACTGCATTTTCTTTTTATTTTTTAATTCAATTTAATAAATACACGACTACACGTGATAAATTTTATCAGGAATTGGGAAAAGGTTTTTAATTGTCCTAAATCTATTTTAAATTGGATATGTTGGCATTAGATTTTAAAATTCAGCTCAAAATTCAAGTTATTAGTATAAAATGAATGTGAGTAGTCAGAATGAAACTACCAAACAATAATAACTAATTGGAATCATCTTATCTTTATTCAATTACACAGAAGTAAAAATTTAAAATCTCATGATTATTTTTTATGTATCAACATTACCAAAATTGTCAATCAAATCATATATAGTCACAATGTCAAAAAAAAATTGTGTTCTCTTCTTTTAGGTATGCAAGTTTTTTTCTCCCTTCTTTGTAAGGCAAGAACTTACTTCCATTTATGCATTAGTCCTCTTGAAAGTTACAAATTATTTCATTTGATGGATTTTTTTTTGAATAAAAAGTGAAAATGGAAATCATGAAGTTAATCAAGGAGGTGGGACATGTAAGAAAAATTAGCAATCTTATGCAGATGAATATTCAATTATATAATATTAAGGTTCTTTAATTTTCCTTTTCTTTTTCTCATTTTCTTTTTAGTTTATTTATTTTTTGTCTTTTATTTATACGATTCTAAGTTTATACCGAGTATCAAATTTTAGGTACTATTTTTGCACATGGAAAAGAAAGTGGATTTCAAAGTACAGATTCCTAAATTTATGATGTGCAAGCAAATTAAACTTTTAGTGCTGATATAACACCAATGATGGATAATAAACATCACAATTAACCTTCGAGAAAAGTGGCTTTTCTTACTATATCTATTTCTAATGTATAATTTATCTAGGCATTAGGAAATAAGTTATCGCAAATGCCTCAAACAATTAGCTTAGCTTCACTTTTTTTTTAAATTTTAACTTTTTTACTGCCTACTTCTCCTTGCACCATTCCTATCTTCCAATTGTTTAAAATTTGAACCCTGAACCTGATAGTTGGGAGATGCTTTAGCTTGCTTTTGACTTTAGAAAATAAGTTGAAAGGTTATTTGATTATTTAGGTTTAGTTTTGTTCTCTTCTATTTTCTCTATATTTTAATGTAACTTTTTATGTAAATCATTTCTAATTATGTATTTGTCCTGCTGGGAAAAGATAATATAAGCAAAGTTAAGGAGTATGGTAGAGAATTTTGAATACATAATCCAATACCATAACACTATTTTTTGTTTTCTCCACATCACATAATGTTTCTGATTCGATTTTCTACAAAATTCATATATTTAGCCTTTAAATGGAAAATTTTTTATTGTTTATATTTTTAACATGTAGCTATGATTTTTTCTTTTTGATTGAAAAAAATCACAGCCTATTGTTAAATAATAAATTCTAATAATTTTATCCTTTGCTTTTGTTTAGGATAACACCCTTAGTTATAAATTGATAGAAAAGTGACATTTTTTGATCTTTTATGATAATACCCTTTTAGATTTTATATATATTTTTTATTATTTCCTTTAATAGACAAACACATACATAGCATTGACCAGAATACTAGTAGATATAAAGGGAGAGAAACGGGTACAATGTTAACTCTTTTTTTTTGTCACTTTTAATTTGTCATTATTCACCCTTCTATTAAAAAGCTAAGGGTCTGTTTGGGATTGCGATAGTGTATTGAAAAATATTTCACATAATCAAGTTTTTAATAAAAGTACTTATTAAGTGTTCAAGTCCTTTTAAGTATATTGTTTAGATACAGAGTTCAATAAGTATTTATTGTATTAAATAATGTGTAATTTTTAATTTTTTTAAAATGTATTTATCTCTTTATTTAGTTCATAATATAGGATAAAATGATTAAATTTAACATTTTCCTTTGTAAAACACAAAAGCCATACTAAAAGGAACAACTTTTAACTTTTGCTAAAAGTGCTTTTAATACCAAAAGTTTCACTTCTAATTTTATGGGATGATATTTAGCAAACACCTCAAAAATACTTTTAACATCTAAAAATATCTTTTTAACAAAAGTATCACAACTCCAAATGGGGTCTAAATAGTGAAAACTCCAACAACGGCCAATAACTTTTTTTTGTTAAACAATGCAAAAAAAAAAATCACATCACACATCCCAATAAAACCTTTTAGTAACTGCATATTATTTTTCTTTGTAAATTTTTCTTTTAATTTGCAAACGCATGGGCTGTGCATTTCCCCCTTAACTAGGGTGCATTCTCGAACAGCCACTGCTAAACCAACAACAGAAGGCCATTCATCTACCTCTCCTTATTTTCAAAGCTCAAACCTTGGCATCCTATAACCCAATATCTGATCATCCTCCCCCTTCCCCACAGTCACATGATGAAGAAAAATTATCAGATCAATCATGAGAAGGTTTCAAAGAATCTGAAGTTTGAAAACACAAACAAAAAGCTTCTTATGTTAAACCGCAATTCCAAGTCAACAAAACGTTCAATGCTAAAAAACCAACCGTCCCTCCACCTGAATACTCTTCAGATGCTGGAGAAGAAGAAAAGCAGGATGAAGAGAAAGGAGAAAAGGACGACGAATCAGAAAACTGCCCACCTTCTCCTTCTGCATCATTCTTCACAAGCGAGCATAATAATAGTTCTGCCAAGCCCACTTTCAAACACTTAAAATGCACTTCAAAATGCCTCTCAGCTAACAAGAAGGCTAAATTTACTGCTGATGAACAGAAGACGGATAAGCCTTCTTCAATTTCAGCCGCTACTATAGGCATGGTTTGGAGTGATGAGCAGATGACTAAACTTCTCCAGTGCATGATCGAGTTTAAGGCTAAGAAAGGGGTTGATGCTGATGCTGATCCGGTGGCTTTTCATCAGTTTTTCGAACGGAAGTCTCAATTTAGATATTCCAAAAGTCGGGTATATGAGAAAGTGAGGCGTTTGAAGATGAAATATTGCAATAATTTGAAGAGATTTGAGAAAGTTGGGAAGGACACTGGTATTTCCAAGGCTGAACTTCGAACATTGAACCTTTCAAAACAGATTTCAGGTGGTAGAGCTGGTGCTGGGGATTTTGAGTCGAATTATCCTTTTTTAAGCCAGTCATTTGAAGTAGATTCCAGAGGCGTAATGAAATTTACAGGTAAAACTGCTGAAGAACTTAGCTTCTTGAAAGAGAACATGCATTTGATTGGTGATGACAAAGCAAAGGAGTTGGACCAAAAGTGGAAGACATTGCATGCGGGGTTTTTTTTCAAGAGCTTGGAACTGATGAAAGAGCAAACTGGTCTGGTGTTGGAAGACATGATGAGAAAGAAATAAATACCAATTAGTGGCTAGTTGGTTCCTTTTTTGGTATTAAGGTATAGTCTTTTGAGTTTCAGGTTGCATTAATCCTGAAATTTATTATCCATGATTTTTAGTCTAGCTGTGGAAACAATTTAGTTTCAATTCTGTCACTTCAGGTTTTATAAGCTCTTTTGAATGCTTTGATGCTTTCTGGTTGCAAGTCCAGTTATAAAGTACTAGTTTCTTGATCAAGTTGATCACTCCTTTCCATGTTTTTTCTTTTCTGCAATGCATCTACCGGTGTTAGTACTATCACTCTGTAATTTCTTATACTGTACTTACTGGCTTTTATGAATTGGTGCTTTATAAATTGTCCAATTAGGTTTGTTTATTCCTTTATTGCCTGGTGACTATCTCCAACTGTCACTGGTCAAAACTTCTTGGTGAGCCAGTTGCTTGCTTAAATCAATGTAAGCATATCATGGTTGAGGATTGCGAGTCAATAGGGGAAGCTTTATGCCAAATGTCTCTCACTTCTTATGTCGTTGATATGTTGCAGTTGGTTTATTGGATCTAATGATTGCTATTGCTATTACGCATAATCCAATGTATGCACTTAGAGATAATATAGGTTGGACAAAGAACTTTTTTCCTCATCTCTGTTTCTTATGGAAAAAGAATCCTCAAATACTGATTGGTCGAGTTTAAATAACACTAATAATATCTTTATGCCATTCTTTTCATTTGTAGGGTTCATCATTTGAATCGTTTAGAGCTAGAATGCCTATGATTACATGATGACCATCTGATTCATTACTTCGCAAATCAATAGATACCTGTTGTTTAATCCCATTAGCTATATTAGGACTGATAGGCTTTAGAACCAAATTTAGAGGTATGAGATTAGCTAAGGAATAGGAATCAGAAATCACAAATTTGAGAAAAGAGAAATGTATAAATGATGATGATCTCAATTTGATAAAAGGCCAGAATGAACAACTTCAAGAGCTTCTGCTACTCAGCTTCTTCAGTCATTAGTCATGTCAACAGGGTAAGCAGCCTCTGAATCTGGGGAGCCTAATTTGCTAACCTTTTTACCCGCCTTTGTGGTGAAAGTTCTCCTGTAGGTAATGATAGGGTGCAATTTAGTGGAATATTTTGGATAGTATTGCATAATTCTGTGATTAAATATTGCACTAATTGGGTGGATTCTTCTCAGATGTGGTGTTTGGTGCTAATTGTAGGAATTGATGCTGAAAAGTGCTTAAAATCACAATTCGGAGGATTCGTCGCACGTGGGGCACTTCAAGCAGTGGGGTCCGCTTAAGGAAGCTGAAGAAATTAAATTGTAATAGATTTTTCTTTTATTTAGGGAGTTTTTAGTATTTGAATATGAATTTTTGGAAAGGAGTAAGAAAACAAGAGTTTGGGGGAACCGTTTCTTTTTCCCTTTGGTGGGGCCGGCGGAGTAGAAGGAAACAAAAAAATTCCTTCAATTTCGTGGCTACCAAAAGGAAAAAGAGGGAAGTATTAGACTCCCAGTAGGTCTGCTTGGCTTGGGATGTATTTTGTTTGGCTTTGCTATGCTTTAAAAACAAGCAAGAGACAAAAAGCCACCGGGGGTTGACTTTTGAAACTACTTTTCACTCTTGTATTGACCGAATTCAGAAAGCAAAAACCTTTTCTCGTATGTTTTCTGGGGGAATTGGAAAAAAGAAAGCAAAGAGGCCAGCCGCCATTGTGGACCCCTTTGGCTTTGCTTTTCACTTGGTTTTGACCGAAATTGGAAGACAACATCAGATTATCTTATTCGTCTGCTTTTGAGAACAATTGGAAGCAATCAAATTCCTTACATTTTTTCTCCAGTTGTTGACCGAAACTGGGAGAATCAATTTGAAAACTTTTCCAAACTCCACAAGCGCGGCTTGTTCTCTGATTATGGGGAACTAAATCCCTAATTCTAGTCAAGGGGGCAACTGACGAATTGGTTCGGCAATTACTGTGAGATCTAAACCATTCTTAATTATTTCTTTCATTTACTGGTATTCATATGTTTCATGTTTTAATTGTTATAGCTCGTGTGTATGATTGATTAGTGCGCAATAATTAATTATTCATATATGTCATTTTGCTAATTAGGGGTAATTGAATCCATAATTGTTCGATTATCTCCATCTCTGTAGCAACTGACGTAATTGGGTTTAGATCAGGGAAACATACGATCTAATTTAAACAAACCCTCGTAGCGTGTTTGTTAGTTAGGATTGGGTATTTCTAATTATTAATGCAATCTAGAAATTAAATCTTACGATCGTACCTAGGGCTGTTTTTGGGTTAGAGAAATAGTTAACGGTCGTACATTAGCTATCGAGAAATTAAGAAAAGGTTGGTTGTTTATCGCGTGTATGACAATTATAACCAATCTATTAATAAATATGGAATTATCTGTGAATCGATGATCAATGCATAAACCATTTCTGAAGTGTACCCTTGGCTAGAGTTCTCACAATTATTTCTTTTAATTAATTATTTTCTGCATTTAATTTATTTAGTCAGCATTTAATCTTGAAAACCCCCATTTGTCTTGACTCGAAAGGAAATAAATTTCTCTCCAGTCCCTGAGGAGATGACCCTACTTGCCACAGTCTACTAGTTAGTGAATTTAGTCAGATAATTAATTCGAGTATATCGGATTAAGCAAACTCTTCGGGAACAGGGTGAATCAATTAACCCATTGCACACCTAGAGTCCCTGCTTCAGTACCTAAAATTAATTATTGACTACTTTTGATGGTAGTAGTTAAGTTTTATTTATTATTATTGCACAGGTTCGACACCTGTCAATTTTTGGCGCCGTTGCCGGAGACTGGCGTTTGGATTATTTATTTCTTTCTGAGTTCAATTTTTTTTCTTGGTATTTTTGCTAGTTTATGCCCCATTCTTCTCGCACGGATGAATTGATATACGACCCTGAAACTTTGGCAAACGAGTCAGTAGAGGATAAATATAGCATGGCAACCAACCAAACACTAAGGGAGCTAGTTGCCCCGGAGTTGACTCACCAGCCCTTATGCATCACATTCCCAACTTTGGCTGAGAATACCGTTTTCGAGTTGAAGTCGGGGTTGATTCACCTCCTACCCTCGTTTCATGGTCTCTCTGGTGAAAAATCCCACAAACACGTCAAGGAGTTCGAAGTGGTTTGCTCTAGCATGAAATCTCCTGGGGTCACTGAGGAACAAATTAGATTAAGAGCCTTCCCTTTCTCTCTCAAGGATGCAGCTAAAGATTGGCTATACTACCTACCCGCAGGTAGTATTACCACAAGGGCACAGTTGAAAAAGAAGTAAAAATTCTTCCTTGCATCCCGGGCTGCGAGTTTGAGGAAGGAGATATGCAGTATTAAACAGTATCCCGGGGAGTCCTTGTACGACTATTGGGAATGGTTCAACAAGTTGTGCACTAGATGCCCGCAGCATCAAATTAGTGAACAACTGTTGATCCAGTACTTCTATGAATGGCTCCAGTCAACTGACAGGAGTATCATTGACGCTGTGAGTGGAGGAGCACTGGCAAACAAGACGCCGAAGAAAGTGTGGGAACTTATTGAAGCCATGGCAGAGAACTCTCAACAATTTGTCTACCGTGAGAGTAACCCCACCCGTAGAGTCAACGAGATAGAGACGTCATCCATGCAGTAGCAACTGTCAGAGTTGACGTCTACTGTTAGGCAATTAGCCATGGGGAATACGCCGCGAACGAAGGTATGTGGAATCTGTACAAGCATGGACCACTGCACGGACACATGTCCTCTTTTGCAATAGGATGGGGCGGAACAGGTGAACATGGCCGGAGGCGTGCCCGCGCTTCGTAGGCAATATGATCCGTACTCTAACACGTACAACCCCGGATGGAGAGACCATTCCAATTTCAACTATGGGAATAGGCCACAAAATTCTTTCCCAAATCGTCCACCGGGGTTTTAGCAACCATGGCAATCGAAACCTCAACCTTCACCCTCCAACTCAGAAAGCTCTTTGGAGGATATTGTCAAGAGTCTGGCCACGACTACCACTCAGCTCCAGCAAGAAACTAGATCTTTGGTCATGAGCACTACTCAGTTTCAGCAGGACACCAAGGCAGGCATGAAAGATATGGAGAATCGAATGAGCCAAATGGCAACTGCCATTAATTGCCTGGAATCCCACGTTTATGAAAAATTGCCATCGCAACCCGAGACAAAATCTAAGAATGTAAGTGCCACGACTCTGAGGAGTGGCAAGGAAGTGGAGGGACCTAAAGTGGGAAATCCGAAAAGCAAAAGTGAGGAGGAGATAGAAAAAGAGATTGAAGAGGAAGGACGCATTCGCAAAGACCCTAAGGTAACATTTACTCCTTCACCCCCTATTAAATCTAACTTACATCCTTTTCCTTGTAGGTTGGAAAAGACAAAGAAGGTGGAGAAGTAAAAAGAGTTTTTGGATGTGTTCAGGAAAGTGGAGATCAACATCCCCCTGTTGGATGCAATCAAGCAGATACTAAAGTGCGCCAAGTTCTTGAAAGATTTGTGCACCCACAAAAGGAAGCTACGGTGTGACGAAAGAGTGGCGGTGGGAGAAAATGTGTCAGCTATACTCCAAAGAAAACTCCCACCAAAGTGTGGGGACCCAAGTATGTTCACAATTCCATGTAAAATAGGAGGTACCCCAATTAGGAAAGCGATGTTGGATTTAGGGGCGTCGATAAATGTAATGCCTAAAACTATTTATGCGTCTCTTAATGTTGGGCCATTAAAAGGCACAGGCATTATAATCCAACTAGCAGACCGTACCAATACTTATTCAGAAGGGTTAGTTGAAGATGTTTTGGTACAGATCAATGAATTAGTCTTCCCAACAGATTTTTATGTCCTAAATATGGGAGATGAAAGGTTATTAAATCCGTCACCTATCTTGTTAGGTAGACCTTTTTTAAGCACTGTTAGGACAAAAATAGATGTGAATGAGAGTACTTTGTCAATGAAATTTGATGGTGAAATTGTAAATTTCAATATTTTTGATGTGATGAAATACCCTGAGGAATCTAACTCTGTTTTTATTTTGAGTGTTATTGACAGGTGTCGAGCCTGTGCAATAATAAATACCTACTCGAAAAAAATAAATTTTCTGTGTATAGTAGTGAGTAGGGTCGAATCCACAGGGACTGGGAAAAATTTGATTCCTTTTCAAATTCGAGACACTGGGGATTTTTATCAGGATGAAATATAAAATAAATAATTAAACAATTTAACTAAAAATAATTAACCAAAAATAATTAATTAATTAATACAATTGTAAATAGTAATTAAATAAATGATAAATAAATTCTAGCCAAGGATACAACTACGCAGACACAGTCCATTCATCCGATCATTGATGCAAAGAAGGTTCACTTAATTTTATTAATAGGCTAGTTATAGTCGCCGAAAAACTCTAACGACCAGCTTTTCCTTAATTTATTGATAACCAAGGTACGACCGTTGATTACCTCTAACCAGGAAATACTCCTAGGTACGACCGTAGGAATTAATTTCCTAATTGCATTAAAAACTAGAAAAGCCTAACCCAAATTAATAACACGCTACGAGGGTTATTTAAATCAGATTGCATGTTCTCCTAGTATGTGAAAATACTAGTTGTCACTAATATTAACCAACTAAACAATTACGGATTTAATTGATTAATTTGACAGGAGATTAATAAGTCAAATTGCACATCGGGCCCTTGATATCCAATTAACAAAATAATCCCATGGAAATTAAAATAGAAAACATGCAAATATTAACAATTTAAGGAACACGTAAAATTAATTAGATCTCACAGATATTTGGGACTGCGTCTTCGCGTTGATCCTTGACTAGAGGAGAAAATTAGCCACGCCTCATAAGAAAATTCCCACGCAATTTAATTGAACTCAAAGACATTTATCTCTTACTAATAATTAAAAATAAGAATTATATTCTCTGTAGTCTAATACAATAAAAATAGTCTCACGGAAGAGAAGAAGAAAAACTCCCTTCGGAAATGTGTGGCTCTCCCACATATAAACACAAGCCAATCCGAAACTTCACTCCACGCTTACAAAAGAAAACATTCCTTCCCTACCTAATCAACTCCACCGAAAACAAAAGCAAAGCCAACTATGGTTTGTCGGTTTCTCTTTTGACCAAGTGCACACGTTCACAAACAAGAAAGCAATACCACAAATGTGCAAAGAAAGCAAACTTTAGACAATACAACTTATTTGCGGTCCCCACCAACTTTGATATGTTGTCTAACCAAATTGAATTCCCAAATACAATTCCATTCTTTCTCGTTGGTTTGCACCAGAATTGTGTAAAGCTTCACAATAATCTTCTCAAGAGGTTTCTGCTCCAATTTCTGAAATTATATCCAAATACCAAATATAAATATATATTGACAATTAAAGCAATATTTGGCAAGGATAAAGAGGAGAATTAACAATAAAATTACTAACAATTAACACCCTATCAGTTATTGAGCCCCTTGTACAGGAAATGTTTGAATTGAATGCGGAGGACACACTGGAAGTAGCTTTGGCACAACACCTTGAGTTGGGAGCAACTCTCAGTGTGGAAATAAGTGATGGGTTGTATCGTGCTGTTGAAGCACTACACTCACTTCCACCAATTTTCTCAAGGTATGAGATCCCTTCTGTATTTGTTCTTGAAACTCAGACGAAGTTGTTACCTTCTGTTGTGCAGGCACCCGAACTGGAGTTTAAGCCCCTCCCAAAACACTTGAAGTTTGCATTTCTTGGGGACAATAAGACACTATCGGTGATAATTTCTGCACACCTATCACCGAGCCAAGAAGACAATCTGGTTTGTCTTCTTCGATATCATAAGCAGGCGATTGGGTGGAGCATAGCAGACATCAAAGGAATTAGCCCATCCTTATGCATGCACCGAATACGGCTTGAGGATGATGCAAAGCCGGTAAGACAGGCGTAACGGAGATTGAACCCACTAATGATGGAAATGATAAAGAAGGAGATACTTAAACTCCTGGAAGTGGGAATCATCTTCGCCATCTCAGACAGTCCATGGGTGAGTCCAGTTCAAGTAGTCTCAAAGAAGGTGGGAGTAACGGTAGAAGAGAACCAGGAAGGTGAGATGGTCCCAATGAGAAAGCCCACAGGATAGCGCCAATGCATCGACTATTGACGATTGAATGTCGTGACAAAAAAGGATCGCTTCCCTCTCCCTTTTATTGATCAGATGATGGAAAAGTTGGCTGGTTGTGTCTATTATTGTTTTCTTGATGATTTTTCAGGGTACTTCCAGATTGCGATAGCACTAGAGGACCAGGAGAAAACTACATTTACCTGTCCATTTGGTACGTTCGCCTATCGGAGGATGCCTTTTGGCTTCTACAATACTCCAACAACTTTTCAAAGGTGCATGGTAAGTATCTTCTCCGAATATGTAGAAAAAATTATTGAGGTGTTTATGGATAATTTTAGTGTATATGGGGATAGTTTTGAAGAATGTCTTGATAATTTAGCTTTAATTTTGAAAAGATGCATAAAAACAAATTTAGTCCTTAATTGGAAAAAATGCAACGTTATGGTGGAGCATGGTATTGTCTTAGGACATGTAGTATCGGCTAGAGGCATAGAGGTAGATAAAGCAAAGGTCGATATTATTTCTACTTTACCTTACCCCATAAGTGTATGGGAAATGCGTTCCTTTTTGGATCATGCAGGGTTCTACAGGAGATTCATCAAAGATTTCTCCAAGATTGGAGCGCCCCTGTTCAAACTGTTGCAAAAGGATGTAGCATTTGACTTCACCGAGGAGTGCAGGATGGCATTTGACAAATTGAAGGAATCGTTAACCTCACCGTCCGTCATTCAACCTCCAGACTGGAGCCTCCCATTCGAAATAATGTGTGACGCGAGTAACTATGCAGTGGGAGCAGTATTGGGGCAAAGAATTGGCAGGGTGGCACATGTGATCTACTATGCATCGAAGACGTTGAACGGAGTTCAGCTTAACTATTCTACAACGGGGAAAGAATTACTAGCTGTTATTTTTGCATTAGAAAAATTTAAGCCTTATTTATTGGGTGCAAAAGTAATAGTTTTCTCTGATCATGCAGCCTTAAGGTACTTAATGACAAAGAAGGATGCGAAACCAAGACCCATCAGATGGATCCTGCTCCTTCAAGAGTTCAATTTGGAGATTAAAGATAAAAGTGGGGCAGAGAACTTGGTTGCTGATCACTTGAACCGCTTGCTTGCACATAAGGAGGAGCAACCATTGAGAGAGACATTTCCAGAGGAGCAACTACTTGCTGTTGATTCGCCTACACCTTGTTATGCCGACATAGTGAATTTCTTAGTAACTAACCAATTGCCTGCAGGTTGGCCCAAGGTTAGGAGAAACAAGTTGAAAAGTGATGCCAAATACTATATTTGGGACGACCCCTACCTTTGGAGGCAGTGCTCGGATCAAGTACTGAGAAGATGTGTGGGTGCAGGTGAATTCTACTCCATTTTAAATTTCTGTCATTCGTTTGCATGTGGAGGGCATTTTGGGCCTAAGCGAACAACTCGTAAGGTGTTGGAGACTGGCTTTTATTGGCCCACCCTTTTTAAAGATGCGTACTTATTTTGCAAATCCTGTGATAGGTGTCAAAGGGTGGGAAATATTTTTCGTAGGGATCAAATGCTTCAAACCCCCATGTTGTTTGTTGAAATTTTTGATGTTTGGGGGATAGATTCTATGGGTCCTTTTTCCTTGTCTTTTAGTTCCGTATATATCTTACTTGCGGTTGATTATGTCTCTAAGTGGGTGGAAGCAAAAGCCACACATACTAACGATTCTAGAGTGGTTGCAGAATTTCTAAGATCTAACATTTTTGTCAGCTTTGGAATGCCGAGAGTGGTGGTAAGTGATAGGGGCACACACTTTTGTAATAAGACTGTTGCTGCTCTGTTCTGAAAATATGGTATACTCCACAAAGTATCAGCGCCGTACCACCCGCAGACAAATGGTCAAGCCGAAGTGTCAAACAGGGAGATCAAATCGATCTTGAAGAAGATGGTGCGTCCGGATAGAAAGGATTGGAGTTTGAAATTAGAATATGCACTATGGGCGTACCGCACCGCGTATAAGACGCCGATTAGGATGTCTCCGTATAGACTAGTTTTCAGTAAGGCTTGCCATCTTCCCATGGAGTTCGAACACAAGGCGTTCTGGACAGTGAAGCAGTGTAACATGGATCTTGAAGAAGCGGGGGTCCAAAGAAAATTGCAGCTCCAAGAACTAGAAGAGATTAGGAACGAGGCATACGAGAATGCCACGATTTATATGGAGAAGAGCAAAATCTTCCATGATCAGCAAATCTCAAGGAAATCATTTGTAGTGGGGCAAAAAGTCCTCTTGTATCACTCGAGGCTTAAACTTTTTTCCGGTAAGTTGCGTTCTCGTTGGATTGGTTCATTTGTCATTTCTAATGTGTTTCATTATGGTGCAGTGGAGATCCAAAGTTTAAAGACGGAGAAGAAATTCGTGGTGAATAGCCATTGTCTCAAACTTTATTATGAAGGATTCTCTGTTGAGGAAGTCGAAGTCGTACACCTTAAGGATCCAATTTATCTTGCTTGAGGGTTCCGACCATGTCAAGCCAAAAACGTTAAAGAAAGGCGCTACTTGGGAGGCAACCCAAGGCTATTTGTTTTAGTTTTCGTATATTTTTGGATTTTTTGTTAAGTGTTGGTATCATTTAGTAGTTTGTTGTTTTGTGGCAGGAAGATAGCAGTTAGACGTGCCCGCGCCAAATGGTCACGTCTATGGAAGGAAGTTTGAAGGTGACAGTCAGAAGACTCTATAGCAGTTAGACATGCCCACGTTAGGTGGTCATGCTTAAAGATCAAAAATTTCGACGGATGGTCAGAAGACTAGTAGGCAGTTAGGCGTGCCCACGTCTGACACAGGGGTTCTCTCGGAAAAAAAAATGGGGGTGAAATGACGAAATTACCCTTCCCTATTATAAAAAAAAAAAATTTCAAGGACCCGTAGCCCTACTTCTTCTTTCCTTCTTTCTTTTCTTTTTCTTCCTTTTCTTTCTTTTTCTTATTCCTCTTCTTTTTCTTTGGCCGTCGCCGCACCTCGCTACCCGCCTCACCCCGCCGCACCTCGCTGCCGCAGCACGCCGCCACTCGCTTGCCGGTCACGCGCCTCCTTCGCACGCGCAGCATCCACGCCAAGCGCCCAGCAGTGCGCGTAGTCAGCGCGGCCCTTCGCCGCGCAGCGCCTGTCCGAGCACCCCCCCAACACGCCAGTCCGCGCGGGCGACCAGAAAGCAGGCGCACCAGAGCACCTGCCCTCCCAGCACCAGTCGCCAGTCCGCAGCGCATTCCCCAGCTTGAGGGCCCATAGCGCACCTCCAGCTGCGCGCGCGTCTTGTCCGCGAGACCTCCAGCCCAGCCTCGCGCACCGCGCGCGACCCAGCAGCAGTAGCACCCCCGCATCCAGTGCCTGTCCGCGCACGTGCTAGCAGCCGCGCGTGCCACAGGCGCGCGCCACCACCACCTCCGGTTCCGCCACTGCTTGCTTCCAAACTCCGGTGATTTCTTTCTTTAATTTTCTGTCACTTTTAGCTGAGGCCAGATTACTAGTTTTTAATTAGCAGAGGACAGATTTTAATTTCGTAACTAAGGCCAGATTTTTGAATTTCTAGCTGTTACAGACTTTTTGTGCTTGATTTGGGAACTGTGATTCTATCTGTCGTCTATTGTTGACTATTTGTTCAATTTTGGGGTTAAACCAGTGGTATTTGAGGGAATTTGCTGTTTTCATCTATTTGATTAGTTTTTTGAGTGTTTACTGTCTATTTCTCTAGTTGTTGGTGTTTTGAGCTGTGCTTGGGGACCCCTACCTTAGTGGCTGCTTGTTGATTTCTTTTGAGCACTTTTATCCTTCATTTGAGCAATTTTATCCTGTCTAGCAAACCAAATGACCAAGCCAAAAAATAAAGGCAAGAACAAACCTTCCACCTCCACACCACAACCTACAGTGCCTCTGTGTGGGCCTTCCTCAGCGACTGCTTTGGAAGGGCCCCGGACCCACCTTGGACGGAATAGGGAGGTTCATATCTCCTCTCCAACCCACTTTGGCGGTCATTTGACCTTTACTCGGGCTGCCGATAAGGAACGGTATGACGCGGCTTGCACAAGGAAGATTATTCCTTGAAAGTACATCCACGGCCCTACCCTTGAACTCCTGAATCTTAGGGATGAGGTTGCTAAGCAATTAGCTGCCATAGGCTGGACCCGTTATGCTACTGTCATTCTACCTGCTTTTACTGAACTGACGTGGGAATTCTATGCTACTTTTGAGTTTAATCTCCCCGATGAATTCTCCGTTACCACTCCCGGGGTTGTGCGTTTTAGGTTGATGGGTAGGGAGTTCAAATTATCTATCACTGAATTTAATTTGGCCCTTGGTTTTATTGATCTCCCTTATTCCCAGAGTGAGGAATATATGGCAAGTCCGTGTGACTATACGGAGCCATTTTTCTCCCATAACATTGATTATTGGAGAGAATTGTCGGTTGACCGACAAAACTATGATCCCAGCCAATCAAAAGTATCTTTTCTCAAGAGCCCCGCCTATCGCTATTTACACAGATTCATGGCTTATAGTTCTCAGGTAGAAAGGACAGTTCGGGTACTCTGACCAAACTCGAATTCTTTTTCATTTGGTGCATGGTTGCTCAGATTAAGGTCAATTTGGGTTGCTAGTTTGCCTCTCACCTCCAAACTGTCTTAAGTAAGAAAAATAAGCTATTAATTCTGGGTTCATATATCACTCAATTAGCCATAAATCTAGGGCTTTTGGACTTGAATAATCATAATTTGCATCAGGCTTGTACCATGGAACCCTTCGATTTAGTTTGTTTGGAAAAAATGGGTCTAGTGCAACAGGTAAATGGCATTTTCCAGTTCGCCCCCCAGGGCCAATCCATGTTCCTCCGAAGCGCAAAGCTTCCAAATCTGCCACCTCGGAGGCCGATGGTCCTTCTACGGATGCCCCCGGACCTTCCTCTTCGGCACCTCCACCGTCTTCCTCCGCCGATAGCTAGTTTCCAGCCCTTCGGTTCCAACTGCACCACATGGATACTCGAATGGAGCGGATGGAGCGTCTAATGGCCGGAATGGCGCTAAACTTAGCTCAGTACCTCTATCACGTGGGTTTCCCCCCGCCCGTCCCTCCAGAGCCTTAGTTCACTTCTTCCCTACTCCGTGTAAGGGAAGTGTCGTTGCTCCAACACCTCTGTTTTGATCTTTATTTGCTTCTATTGAGGGCAATGTAAGGTTTAGGTGTGGGGGAGGGTTAACTATGCTTTAGTTGTGCTTTTAGTTGTTTGATGTGCATTTTCTTTGTCCTAGTAGTTCTTTTCTCTCAACAGTGATGAATGCAATTGAGATGTGGGCATGAGTAGTAAGTTCATTCCATGGGATTTTTCACTTTTCTTGATGATGAATTGATTGACGAATATGCTAAACTTGACATGAATTTGACTACTTGTGCGATTTTTGGGCCTAATTTTTCGTTTGTTGAGTGGTTATTACTCATGTTTTGACATTCTTAAACTTGCTCGGTTATGCATATCAAGACCACATTTAAATGAGTTTAATGCATTAAAATGATAGGGCACCTAGGATTGAACCATTTTTTACTTTCTTAAAAACCAACCTTTAGTTTATCTACCATTAGTGAGCCAAGTTGAGCCTTAACCCTTTTTCTTCGTTTGATACCCTATTTGTTGGCCATAAAACCCGTTTTTAGACTTTCTTTTGAACCTCGTATTAAAGAAGTGTTTTGATTTCATTACATAGGAATTTGGAGCATTACTGGGAAGGCAGTACATATATAAAATAAAAAAAAAGAGACAAGGAAAAAATGCAAGTAATCAGCAAGTGAAGTTGATTTTCATGGTGTTGGTGCTTGTTTCGAAAAAAAAAAGAAACAAAAGAAAGAGAGACAAAAAGAGAAGAAAAATATACAAAAAAAAAATAGAAGAGAAAGAAAAGAAGCCGAAATCAAAGTGGTTGTGACGAGTGCCGACTATTACTTCACTTGATTGGGTTGTTGAGGTGCCTTGAAGGTTCAAATGTGCTAGAACATGTGCAATGAATTTCTGAGCATTTTCTTTGACATTTTTACACCCTTAAAATCCCTTTTATCCTACCCTTCCACCTGAGCCCCATTACAACCTTACAAAGTCCCTTTGATTGGTGCATTTAAATTCATAATTAAGTGGTGGAGATATGATCTATGAGCAAGCTTATGGTAATTTCATTTCATTGTGTTGATTTGAGAGCCATCTTATATACATATCCTATACACTTTGGAGTGAATGAGTGCACATTAAATGTGAGAATTGTCGATTTGGTGTATTCTGATTTCGATGAGGTTATTGGGGAATTTGGAATGGCGTTTTTGGTATGAACTGCTGTGAACTGCTTGGCATCTCGATTGCACTTCTGAGTTAATTATGCTTGAGGGCAAGCATAGTTTAGGTGCGGAGGAGATTGATAGGGTGCAATTTAGTGGGATATTTTGGATAGTATTGCATAATTCTGTGATTAAATATTGCACTAATTGGGTGGATTCTTCTTAGATGTGGTGTTTGGTGCTAATTGCAGGAATTGATGCTGAAAAGTGCTTAAAATCAAAATTCGGAGGATTCGTCGCACGTGGGGCACTTCAAGCAGTGGGGTCCGCTTAAGGAAGCTGAAGAAATTAAATTGTAATAGGTTTTTCTTTTATTTAGGGAGTTTTTAGTATTTGAATACGAATTTTTGGAAAGGAGTAAAAAAACAAGAGTTTGGGGGAACCGTTTCTTTTTCCCTCTGGTGGGGCCGGCAGAGTAGAAGGAAACAAAAAAATCCCTTCAATTTCGTGGCTACCAAAAGGAAAAAGAGGGAAGTATTAGACTCCCAGTAGGTTTGCTTGGCTTGGCATGTATTTCGTTTGGCTTTGCTATGCTTTAAAAACAAGCAGGAGACAAAAAGCCACCAGGGATTGACTTTTCAAACTACTTTTCACTCTTGTATTGACCGAATTGAGAAAGCAAAAATCTTTTCTCGTATGTTTTGTGGGGGAATTGGGAAAAAGAAAGCAAAGAGGCCAACCGCCATTGTGGACCCCTTTGGCTTTGCTTTTCACTTGGTTTTGACCGAAATTGGAAGACAACATCAAATTATCTTATTCGTCTGCTTTTGAGAACAATTGGAAGCAATCAAATTCCTTGCGTTTTTTCTCCTGTTGTTGACCGAAACTGGGAGAATCGATTTGAAAACTTTTCCAAACTCCACACGCGCGGCTTGTTCTCTGATTATGGGGAACTAAATCCCTAATTCTAGTTAAAGGGGCAACTGACGAATTGGTTCGGCAATTATTGTGAGATCTAAACCATTCTTAATTATTTCTTTCATTTACTGGTATTCATATGTTTCCTGTTTTAATTGTTATAGTTCGTGTGTATGATTGATTAGTGTACAATAATTAATTATTCATATAGGCTATTTTGCTAATTAGGGGTAATTGAACCCGTAATTGTTCGATTATCTCCATCTCAGTAGCAACTGGCATAATTGGGTTTAGGTCAGGGAAACATACGATCTAACTTAAACAAACCCTCGTAGCGTGTTTCTTAGTTAGGATTGGACCTTTCTAATTATTAATGCAATCTAGAAATTAAATCTTACGGTCGTACCTAGGGTTATTTTTGGGTTAGAGAAATAGTTAACGGTCGTACCTTAGCTAGCGAGAAATTAGGAAAAGGTTGGTTGTTTATCGCGTGTATGACAACTATAACCAATCTATTAATAAATGTGAAATTATCTGTGAATCGATGATCAGTACATGAACCATTTCTGAACTGTACCCTTGGCTAGAGTTCTCACAATTATTTCTTTTAATTAATTATTTTCTGTATTTAATTTATTTAGTCAGCATCTAATCTTAAAAACCCTCATTTGTCTTGACTCGAAAGGTCCAATCCCTGAGGAGACGACCCTGCTTGCCACTGTCTGCTAGTTAGTGAATTTAGTCAGATAATTAATTCGGGTATATCGGATTAAGCAAACTCTTCGGGAATAGGGTGAATCAAGTAACCCATTGCACACCTAGAGTCCCTGCTCCAGTACCTACTATTGATTATTGACTACTTTTGATGGTAGTTAGGTTTTATTTATTATTATTGCACAGGTTCGGCACCTGTCAGGTAACGACATACTTCTTTAAAATGTCATCTTCTTTGGACAAATTGAACTTCTTCCTTATTGATTTTGAAGCCCCTTTTTGACCCTTGGCTTCTGAATATCATTGAGTCTAGGCTGATTAATTTCACTTTTCTTGCCAATGACCAAGTTCATGACAAACTTCTGATAATTGCCTCTGGAGGCTCTTCTTGACTAAAACAAGCACTACTAATTGCCAGAGCTGGAAATGATGGAAAACAAGAAGGCAGCGGAGGTGGCAGTGATGGCTGTGGCAATGAGCAATACACAGGGGAAGTCAGGTAAAAGCTGGGATTCTTGGGAAGGGTTATACTTGGGATCAATGTCACTGGTTCCAAATAAGTTATATATATATTGGTTGGGTTGTAAATGCATGGATGATGCCAATCCTTATAGTCTCAGAAGGGTTATACTTGCAACTATTGTCTCTGTCTAAACTATGCTTCAATGGTTTCTAAGCTGATGATGTCTGAGATTTTCTTAGGCGTTGGTTAGTTTGGCTTGTTATCCTAAATGATTCCCACTGGCAATTAGAATTAATCATGCATAAAATGTTAATCTTTTTTTATGGTTAAAAAGATTTTATAGGCTGAAGTTGGCGGCTCACCTCTCTACAACGTTGAAAGGAAAATAGGTGAAGGTAGCTTACGACAGGTATGTAAGGGACGTCTTTTTCTTGCAAAAAATGTTCAGGACTTGTGGAGGTATTTTCTATTTTTTGGTTGACCAAGAGGATTCATATTGTCTCTTCTCAACTATTTATATTGTAATTTGGAAAAGAAACAACAATTGTATGAATAATAACATTGGTTCTATCTGAAGAAAAGAAAAGAATTTCATGTCTATTAATCTTGCTAGATGAATTTCAGGTTGCCCTGAAATTTGAGCACAAAAATAAACTGGTGGGTCTTATCAAAGATGATTATCCAACAGAGTGGCAGGTTTATGACTCTTATTTCCATTTCCTTACTTGGTATCTTTTTTACTAAAGAACTGAAGTGAATCTCGTTTCTCGCTGAACAGCTCCCTTGGAGGCAATGTTTTAAAACCCGCACCGTCAATTGAACCGGTGAAGTGAAAAGGTCGAGGTTCAATCGATTGGACCGGTTCAACCCTGGTTCAATGAATTTTTAAAAAATAATGTATATATATATATGCACAAAATAAGACATGCAATGGACTAATTTAAAACTTTATATGATGAAAAGTTTACTATTTTTGAATAATTTGGATTTCAAAAATAAATTTTTTAAATTATAAGTTAAAACAAATAAATTTCATCTCAATTTCAATTGTATCTACCAAAAAAATCTTAAATTCAACCCAAAAATAGCACAATATTTTGAAATTATACAAAATTCACGTCTATGAGAATTTGACATTGTGAACTTAAATTTTAATTTACGTTTTTGGGATTTAGAGATTGCAATTTAAAAAAGGAAGTTTGGAATTTGAAGGAAGTCAAGAGAATCGAAAAAAGAAATCCAAACTTAATAAGAAACAAAAAATGAGATAAAAGTGAGTGGTTGCGGCATTAAATAATTTGGGTTAAAGAAAAATTATTCTTTTTTAACTTTTTTCAATTTAATGGACAAATACAAAATTAAAAGATGGAAGAAAATATTAATAAATTAAAACTAAAGAGGTTTGATTAAAAAAGGAGTGACAAAAGAAAAGAGGAGAGAGAGAGAGAGATAAAGAGAGAGAGAGAGTTGAAATTTTTTTTAAAAAAAGAGTCATGAGAGAATGAGATTTTGTAAGAAAAATGGAAAAAAGAAATATGAATGTTTGTTTTTGACAGGGGTCGAGCCTGTGCAATAATAAATACCTACTCGAGAAAAATAAATTTTCTGTGTATAGTAGTGAGTAGGGTCGAATCCACAGGGACTGGGAAGTTCGGGACACCTTTCAAGTTCGGGACACGGGGGATTTTTATCAGAAATAAACTAAAAATAATTAAACAATTTAACTAAAAATAATTAAATAATTTAACCAAAAATAAATAATTAATTAATACAATTGTAAATAGCAATTAAATAAATGATAAATAAATTCTAGCCAAGGATACAACTACGCAGACACAGTCCATTCATCCGATCATTGATGCACAGGGGTTCACTTAATTTAATTAATAGGCTAGTTATAGTCGCCGATAATCTCTAACGACCAGTTTTTCCTTAATTTATTGATAATCAAGGTACGACTGTTGATTACCCCTAACCAGGAAATACTCCTAGGTACGACCATAGGAATTAATTTCCTAATTGCTTTAAAAACTAGAAAAGCCTAACCCAAATTAATAACAGGCTACGAGGGTTATTTAAATCAGATTGCATGTTCCCCTAGTATGTGCAAATACTAGTTGCCACTTATATTAACCAATTAAACAATTACGGATTTAATTGATTAATTTGACAGGAGATTAATAAGTCAAATTGCACATCGGGCCCTTGATATCCAATTAACAAAATAATCCCATAGAAATTGAAATAGAAAACATGCATATATTAACAAATTAAGGAACACGTAAAAACTAATTAGATCTCACAGATATTTGGGACTGCGTCTTCGCGTTGATCCTTGACTAGAGGAGAAAATTAGCCACGTAATTTAGTTGGAATCAAAGACATAAATAACTAACTAAGAATTTAGAAAGAAACTTGAGTCTCCGTAGACTCTTTGAACCAAAGTTGCACACTACAAACAAGGAAAGGAAGAACTCCTCTATTCTCTCCCGTAGAGAGCTAAAAAATCATCTAATGTCCTCTGCACTAGTTTTGTAAGAGAACTAGTTACGTAGGGAAGCAAATGCAAATGGAATAGCTACAATCATCAAAGCCAACATCTTGGCTAATGAGTATATCTCCCACAATAAGGACAAACTTTCTACGTGGTCCCCGTTAGATAATGAAAGAAAACATCATCCCAATTAATTCCAGCACAATCATCAATTCCTCTGCAATTATCAAAACGGAGGAGTCCACTATAATCATCAATTTCAGTACAAATACACTTGTGGAACCTAGCTTGTATTTTCTTTAGAAACTTCCCACGTGTGGATTATTTGTTGTAAGATCTCTCTTTTCTGCTCCACTTCCTGAAATTGAGTCCAGATGCCAAATATAAGTATATGTTAACAATTAAAATAATATTTGGCATGGAAAAAGGGAAAAATTAACAATAAAATTGCTAACAATCAACACCCTATCAATTTCCCCCACACTTAAATCATGCTTGTCCTCAAGCATAAGAACACTAAACTCAACAATGGCTAACTCTCATTTCATCTATTGCCAAGCTATGTTTACACCAAAATCAAGTTTTAGTAGCTAAGTGTCAAGACATATTTCTCCCGGTTAGCTCCTGAAATCATAGACTCGTCCAATTCATGGATAACTCGTCTAAGAAATCAAAATATTAAACTAGCAAAAGTTATCAATTGGGTCAACTGAAAATCAAAATCTCAACATTGAAGAACAAGGATCGGCAGGCCAACATGATCATAAGCTTACTTATTATTTTCTTTTCTCTTTTTTTTTGATAATATTTTATATATATATATATATATATATATTTTCAATAAATGCTCAGTCCCAAGCTATTCAAGTCTTTTGACGTGAATTCTGACATTTTTAGATGAAAGAGCCCAGTTACTCAACTCTTCACAGCTTCAGGACTAACTACTCATAGATATAGCCACTTTTTGACGCGAAAGTCGACACTTGTGGTGAAGACTCCCGTTACTGGGTGACGACACTAGCGGAGTAGGGTCATTTATTACTCACAATTAAAGCACCAGAATACCAGGCAGTTAAATATCATGACCCACGTCATCTCCTAACATGGAGAACTGAGATCAACAATCGCCCAATCCACACAACAATTACTAGTAAAATATTTATATTGCCTAAACAAGTTAACCACAATTTGCACCAAGTCATTAAACTCATGATATTCACCAAGGCAATATGCTTTTATTTGCCATCTAAACAAAATTCATGGGATAAATCACAACCAGCAATAGAAGAGTGAGTTGCCACATTTATTCATCAAGACAACAATAAGAAAAGCAACAATTTAAAGAAACTCCAATCAAATCCAAATCTCCCCCCACACTTAAAGTATGCATTGCCCTCAATGTAATAATTAATTAGTAAAAATAAGAAGAAGGGCAACGAAACTCCCCTGAAGTTATCAAGACAGTGGCGGGTTAGGCGGAAGTTGAGGTTCAACACCCGCATGGTGCATAAATGCCGCCAAATTCTGTGCCATGCTATGCACATTAACATCAATATTTGATACTTGAGCTTCCAATTTCTGAACTCGCATCTGGAGTTGGTGCCAGTCATCAGCCCCTGGGATTGGAGGAGGCGGAGCGGAGGTCGAAGGGCCAGGGTCACAGCTAGTAGTGGAGGAACGGGCAAAAGATGAACGAGGGGGAATACGAGATGGTCCCGGTGGTGGAACCTCCCACCCATTGTCACCCTCCCTAGCCAAGCCCATTTTCTCTAGACAAGGGATGTCTAAGGGCTCCATTTGACATGCTACATGCAAATCATGGTTAGAGAGATCAAGCACATGCAAATTAACAGCCAAATGGGTAATGTATGATCCAAGAATCAAGGGGCGCTTCTTTTTAGTCAAAACAGACTTGAATTGAGAAGCTAGCCAGCACCCCAAATTAACTTTAATGTTATTATGCATGCACCAAATAAAGAAAAACTCCGACTTAGACAAAATGCCCGAGCTATCTCGCCTGCCTGAGAAACTATAAGCCAAGAAACGTTGGATGTAGCGAGAAGCCGGGTCCTTGAGATAAGAGCTCTTGGACTTTCGGGGGTAGTAAGGATCACAGTCTACGGACATTTCTTTCCAAATAGAGCTATAGCGGGAGAAGAAGGGTTCTACGTAGTCACAAGCACTCTCGGCATACTCACGAGAGTCGGCATAGGCCCTATCAATAAAACCAAATGCTAGATTGAAATCAGTAATAGAATGGTGGAATTCCTGACCCATTAATCGAAACCTAATGACATTGGGGGTGGAGACTGTGTAACAAGTGGAAATGGTAAACTCAAATGTGGTATAGAACTCCCTAACCAACTCAACAAATGCCGGACAGGTAACAATATATGTGTAGGGACGCCACCCGATGGCATTAATCAAGCGGTCAAAGTCAACTGGTATATTCAAAAGGCTTAAGGTGGCAGCATCCTGATAGCGGCAAGGAATAATTCGCCGTTCACAACAAACAGCATATCGCTGTTTGTCAGCGGCTCTGGTGAAGTTCAAATTACCACCAAAATGTGAAGGGTCAGAAATATGGACGCCTATTTGCCTCCCAAGACGAGCCCTTCTCCCAGAAGAAGAGGGAGCGTGCGAGGGGTCAGAAGCGGGAATGGTGGGTTGAGGTGGGAGAGGCCGAGAGGTCTTAGGTGTCCTAGACCTAGAGGAGGACCGTGGCTGCACCATGGTCTAAAGTTAACACTCCAAACAAGAAGGAACTAAAGCAGCCAACAGATATAGAAAACCACACTCCAGATGAGTGAATAACAGCTCCCAATCAACAAACAAATTCCCAAGAACTGTTGCTAATGTCAAAAATACAAAGTACCCCTTATAAAGCAAGTAATTTTAACCAATCTCAACAAGCAAACGCCATCAGAGACATCTCCCGATAAACAACAGATAATCACAGGACTTGCTCACCTCATAATCTCAACAACTGTCACCAATTGGACAGTCAAAGACACAACTTAACCAACCAAAAATTCCAGCAACTCAGTCACAGATGCCCATTCACATCGAAGTAAGAAATTTTATTCAAATTAGCACAACCAGTACCACTGGTGCACTCACAGGAAAGAAGTAAATCACACGACCAACCCAATCATAAAATGAACAAGTCAAACAACGAAGGGCTAGAAACAAGCAAAATAGAACCTACTTGATGTCAAAAAGGATCCCACAGAGCATTGAATTAAACCAATTTGAGCAAGTGAAACTCAACATACGTCACCAACAGAAGCACTTATTTGAACTTTCACATACACCCACAGATCAACAAACTGAACAATTACCCATCTCAATCAACATTTTAAGCAGGATTTAGACAATTTTCAACAGTGCAATTGGCGCAAATAAAACTCAGTAGGTCAGTTCTCTATCGAGTCCAATAACTAACAGTAATTAATGCTCCAGAAAATGGACTAAGAGTGGAGAAAATACATGACCTCCACCTGGATGCCAAGAGGTTTGAGGCGACTACAGAAGCGGGGCTGAACTGCGAGTAGCGTGGGTTGAGCTCGTATGCGGCGAGCTGGTGCGACTGGACAAGGACGTGGAGTGGAGTCTTGGAGCTTGCGAGGTTGAGGAGACGGGCTGGAGATTGAAGGCGGTGATCGCCGCTGGTGCAGTGGGCAGAAGGAAGAGCTGGTGGAGGTGGCGGCGTTGTTCGTGGACTGCTGAACTTGGCGATCTGAGGTGGTGAAGCTTGCGCGAGGAAGGCGGCAGCTTCGGTTGCGGCTGGTGTGGTGCACGCAGGTGGAGGCGCGCGAGCTGGCGGACAGTGGAGCTAGGCAGTTGGTGACGGTGAGCCAGCCTGCGAGGGGCGAAACCGAGGGTGAAGGTGGAGCTGGTTGTGCGACACGTGCGAGCAACGAGGAGCTGGCGGTGAGCTGGACTGCCGGCGCTTGGGTTGCAGGAGGTTGATGCGAGCTGGTGGCGGGTTGGCAGTTGCTCGCGTAGGTGCGGGCTGGCAGTTGCTCGCGTAGGTGGAGGTCACGCAAGGAGAGCTGGTGGAGGTGGCGGCGTTGTTCGTGGCAGTCCGTGAGCTGGGTTGCGCACGGCTGTGAGCTCAAAGTGAAAAGATAGTGCGGGTGGAGTTGGGTGGTAGTGGAGCTTCAGTGGTGAAGCTTGCGATAGTGAGTTGGGCAGGAAGAGCTGCTGGTGTAGAGCTTGGGTGCCCACTGGGGTGGTGACGGAGGAGTGACGCACGAAGTGGAGGAGAAAGGTTGGCGGAGTGCGCGAGGAAGAAGAAGGAATCGGGGAAGAAGAAGAAAGAAAAAAAAATAGTTTTTGGTCTTGCTCTTTTTTTTTTTATTTAATTTCAAAAATTGAATTGGTGAAAAACTAAAACGAATGTTAAGAGGGAAAGTAACTGTATTTTGATTTTTTTATTTTAAATTTGAATTTTTGAAAAGAAAAACATAATTGAAGGCTAAAAAGGAAATTTTTTTTTTCTTTTTACAATTCTTTTACTTACTTTTTTTTCAAATTAAAATTTCAAAAATTTAATGGCTGAATTAATTTTAAAAAGAAAAAAAAAATTTCAAAATTAATAATAAAATATAATCATTTTTTTTTTTTTTGTTTTAGTTCGTCAAACATGGCATGGGCACGCCAAGATTAGAAAACATTCTCTGACCTTGAGAATCAGTTTTGAACATTAACGCGTGCCCTCTCCGCACGGGCACGCCAAGATTCCACTTCGTAATGTTGAGATTTTACGAACATGGCGTGGGCATGCCATGTTTTAGAAACATCCTCTGACCTTGAAGTTGGAACTTGTGAGATTAATGCGTGCCTTCTTCGTACGGGCACGCCATGATCACCTGTCCTAATCATAGTAGAGAAAAATATCAAATTTAAGCAATACCCAGATGAGAAACGACATATTTAACGAATCGCACAACAAAAACCAACAAAATCAAAAATTGGGTTGCCTCCCAAAAGCGCCTTTCTTTAACGTCTTTGGCTAGACGGAGTCCAGAATTTGCTTAAACTAAGCAAATCGGGTCTTCCAGTTGCATCATCTCCACCCGTTCAATTGGAAATCCTTCATAATACGGCTTGAGACGATGACCATTCACCACAAATTTCTTCTCTGTTTTCAAACTTTGGATCTCTACTGCACCATAATGAAAGACATTAGTCACAACAAAAGGGCCAATCCAACGAGAACGTAATTTACCTGGAAATAGTTTCAATTTGGAGTGGTATAGTAAAACTTTTTGCCCACAGACGAATGTCTTCCTAGAGATCTGTTGGTCATGAAAGATCTGATTCTTCTCCTTATAGATCACTGCATTCTCGTATGCTTCATTTCGAATTTCTTCCAACTCTAGTAATTGTAACTTTCTTTGAATTCCGCCTTCCTCGATATCCATGTTGCATTGTTTGACCGCCCAAAATGCTCTATGCTCAAACTCGACCGGGAGATGACATGGCTTTCCAAATACCAATCGGTAAGGGGACATGCCAATGGGTGTCTTGTATGCTGTCCTATATGCCCATAGTGCATCATCTAGTCTCACACTCCAATCCTTCCTATCGGGTCGGACCATCTTTTCTAGAATTGATTTGATCTCTCGGTTCGATGTTTCCGCCTGACCATTTGTCTGAGGATGGTATGATGTAGAGACTTTGTGCAAGACACCATATCTCCTAAAAATTGCAGCGATCTTTTTGTTGCAGAAATGAGTACCCCGATCACTTACAATTGCTCGCGGCATCCCAAAGCGAACAAAAATATTAGACTTAACGAATTCTGCAACCACTTTGGAATCATTAGTGCGGGTGGCCTTTGCTTCTACCCATTTCGAAACATAATTTACAGCAAGCAATATATACAAAAAACCAAAGGAAGAAGGAAAAGGACCCATAAAATCAATGCCCCAAACGTCAAAAATTTCAACAAAAATCATTGGGGTTTGAGTCATTTGATCCCTACGAGAGATATTACCCACTCTTTGACACTTATCACATGACTTACAAAATGAGTAGGCATCCTTGAATAGAGTTGGCCAATAGAATCCACTCTCTAGCACCTTACGAGCCGTTCTCTTCGGTCCAAAGTGACCTCCACATGCAAAAGAGTGACAATAGGCTATAATAGATTGAAATTCAACTTCACTTACACATCTACGGATGATTTGATCGGCACCCCGCTTCCAGAGGTAAGGATCATCCCAAATGTAGAACTTTGCATCGCTACTCAACTTGTCTCTCTTTGCCTTAGGCCATCCTGTAGGAAATTTGTCAGTGACTAGAAAATTAACAATATCTGCATACCAAGGCAAAGATGAATTAATAGAAAATAAATGCTCCTCGGGGAATGCTTCTCTCAATGGGATGTCATCTTCGACGACTTGTACTCGACTCAAGTGATCTGCTACCAGATTCTCCGCCCCTTTCTTATCTCGGATCTCCAGGTTGAACTCTTGTAGCAACAATATCCACCGTATCAATCGCGGTTTTACCTCTTTCTTGGTTAACAGATACCGCAAAGCTGCATGATCAGAAAAAATAATAACTTTAGCACCAAGTAAATAAGACCGAAATTTCTCTAAGGCAAAAACAACTGCTAAAAGCTCATTTTCGGTGGTTGAATAGTTTAATTGAGCTCCGTTCAAGGCTCGAGATGCGTAGTAGATAGCATGGGCTGCCTTTCCCACTCTTTGACCCAATACCGCACCCACTGCATAGTCGCTGGCGTCACACATGATCTCGAATGGGAGGTTCCAGTCAGGGGGTTGGATAATAGGTGAGGAAGTCAATAACTCCTTTAACTTATTGAATGCCCCCTTACATGTTTCATCGAATTCAAAGGATACATCTTTTTACAAAAGTTGGAACAAGGGTGCTCCAATTTTCGAGAAATCTTTGATGAACCTTCTATAGAAACCTGCGTGACCCAAGAAGGAACGAACTTCCCGCACACTCGCGGGGTAAGGTAAAGTAGATATAACATCTATTTTTGCCTTATCAACCTCAATACCTGTAGATGATACTACATGACCCAAAACTATCCCGTGTTCAACCATAAAATGACATTTTTCCCAATTAAGCACGAGATTAGTTTCTATACACCTTACTAAGATCAATTTCAGGTTATCTAGACAGTTTTCAAAACTTTCACCATATACACTGAAATCGTCCATGAAAACCTCAATAATCTTCTCAACATATTCTGAAAAGATACTTACCATGCATCTTTGGAAGGTAGCAGGTGCATTACACAATCCAAATGGCATCCTTCGGTATGCAAATGTTCCAAATGGGCAGGTGAAAGTAGTCTTCTCTTGGTCCTCGGGTGCGATGGCAATTTGAAAATAACCTGAAAATCCATCCAAGAAACAATAGTAAGCTCGACATGCTAATCGCTCCACCATCTGGTCAATGAAAGGGAGGGGGAAATGGTCCTTTTTCGTGACGGCATTTAGCTTTCGGTAATCGATACACTGTCGCCATCCGGTGGGCTTTCGAATTGGTACGAGCTCACCCTCTTGGTTTGATTCCACTGTCACCCCTGCCTTCTTCGGGACCACCTGTACTGGACTTACCCACGGGCTATCTGATATTGCAAATATAATTCCAACGTCCAGCAGTTTTAAAATCTCTTTCTTTACGACCTCCATCATGAGAGGATTTAATCTCCGTTGAGCTTGCCGTACGGGTTTAGCATTCTCCTCGAGTCGAATTCGGTGCATACACACCGCAGGGCTAATTCCCTTGATGTCGGCGATGGTCCATCCTATCGCCTGCTTATGTTCCCTAAGAACTCGAAGTAGTTTCTCTTCTTGAACCTTTGATAAACCCGCGGAGATGATCACTGGAAGTGTCTCCCCTTCACCTAAGTATACATACTTTAGGTGTTTCGGCAGTGGTTTTAGTTCCAAGACAGGTGCCTGCACCACAGATGGAAGTAACCTTTGGTGAGGTTCGGGTATGAAAATCGGTGCAAGATCATACCTTGTCTTCGTGGTTGGTAACGTTTGCAACGATCCAATCACGCATTTAAGCTCTTCACTCAACTCTACCCTAGAGGTCGTTTCGGATTCAAAGTGCCTGGTCAGGACGACCTCTAGTTCATCCCTGCCTTCAATTTCAAAAACCTCCTGTATAGCAGGGTCAATAACATTTACCGAGAAAACAGAGCCAATATTTGAATCGGATGGATATTTCATGGTCTCAAAGATGTTAAAGTGAACAATCTCACCATCAAATTCCATAGACAAAGTACCCTTATTAACATCAATTTTGGTTCGGGCTGTGCTCAAAAAGGGTCTACCTAACAACAAAGGTGACGGATCACGGGAGTGTTCATCCTCCATGTCGAGCACATAAAAATCAGCTGGAAAAACCAATTCGTTAATTTTTACCAAAACATCTTCAATCAACCCGTCAGGGTATGCATTGGTCCTGTCAGCTAATTGGATTATTATCCCAGTCTCTTTCAAAGGGCCTAAGTTTAAGGAAGCATAAATGGACTTTGGCATGACATTAATTGAGGCTCCCAGGTCTAACATGGCCTTTCCAATCAAAGTATTACCTATCCTACAAGGAATAGTAAACATACCTGGATCTCCGCATTTTGGTGGAAGTTTCCTTTGTAGAATTGCTGAAACATTCTCCCCAACTATAACTCGTTCATCCCCCTTCAACCGCTTGCGGTTGGCACACAGGTCCCTCAAAAATTTTGCGTACCTGGGTACTTGTTTAATCGCATCCAGCAGGGGTATGTTGATCTCCACCTTGCGAAAGATCTCCAAGACCTCTTTTTCCTTGTCTTGCTTCTTTGGTTTCTCTAACCTGCTAGGAAAGGGAGGTGGATTAGTTTTAGTTGTAGGAATTGGGTTCGAGGGTACCTTTGCATTTTTGTTGTCTGTGCCCTCCTCTTCCAATTCTTTCTCAATCCGTTCCTCGTCCTTGTCTTTAGGAACCACCGGTTCGGGTCCTTGAACTTCCTTGCCACTCCTTAAGGTCATTGCGCTTACATTCTTTGGATTTGCCTCAGGTTGAGATGGCAATTTTCCTTGAACTTGGGACTCCAAACGGTTGATTGTTATAGCCATTTGATTCATTTGATTTTGCAATGATTGCACCTGTCCCAGTTGATTTCTCATGCTTTGCAGGTCTGAATCCGTCTTTTGTTGATTAGCAAGTAATTGCTTCATCATCTCTTCCATGGACGGACTTGAGTTTGAAAGTGGTGGTGGTGGGCGAGGATGGTACTGCTGTTGGTGTCCTTGCTGTCTATTTGGCACAAAGTTAGACTGCCTATTTCCTCCATAGCTAAGGTTGGGGTGATCCCTCCAACCAGGATTGTAGGTGCTTGAGTACGGGTCGTACTGCTTTCTTGGCGCGGGCGCGTGGCCAGCCATGTTCACCTGTTCTGCAGTTTCTTCTTGAACCAGTGGACACATTTCCGTAGGATGACCCACGGCAGTGCACACCCCACACACTTTGACTTGTGAAGCACTCCCCACAGCTAATTGTCTTACGAAAGATGTTAATTCGGAGATCTGCTGTTGGATAGAGGACGTTTCCACCTCATTCACCCTACGCGTCGGGATGTCCTCTCTTGAACCAAACTGCTGTGAGTTCTCAGCCATCCCTTCAATCAACTCCCATGCTCCTCGAGGGGTTTTGTTCACCAATGCCCCTCCACTTGCAGCATCGATTATGCTTCTGTCCCTGAAAAGCAACCCCTCATAGAAATATTGAATGAGCAGTTGCTCACTTATCTGATGCTGAGGGCATTTGGTGCACAGTTTCTTAAACCTCTCCCAGTACTCATAGAGAGACTCGCCTGGGTGTTGTTTGATGCCACATATCTCCTTCCTTAGGCTTGCAGCTCGAGATGCCGGAAAGTACTTGTCCAAGAATTTTTTCTTCAGTTGATCCCACGTGGTGATACTACCAGGCGGTAGGTAGTAGAGCCAGTCTTTTGCGGAGTCCTTCAAAGAGAAGGGGAAGGCCCTCATCTTTATTTGCTCTTCAGTAATTCCCGGAGGCTTCATACTGTTGCAAACGACGTCAAACTCTTGCAAGTGCTTGTAGGGCTCCTCACCTGGTAGACCATGAAAAGATGGCAAGAGATGAATTAGACCAGATTTTAGTTCAAAGGGAGTGTCATCATTTAAATGTGGAAAAGTAATGCACAAGGGCTGCTGATTTAAATCTGGAGCAGCCAACTCCCTTAGTGTTCGTGCATTTGCCATAGTGACTTCCTCTTGGTCTGAATCACTTGAATTGTCACCAGACAAATTTGTCGGCTCAACCTCTGGATCAAGTCCCTGAGGTGCAATATCGTATTGCTCCTCCCTGAGCCGCCTGGTTTCTTTCCTCGTTCTACGCGCGGTCTTCTCTACTTCAGGGTCGAAAATTAATTCGCCTGTACGAGAAGAGCGAGGCATAAACTAGAAAAATACCAGAAAAAAATGAACTTAAAAAGAAACAAATGATTAACGCCAGTCCCCGGCAACGGCGCCAAAAATTGACAGGTGTCGAGCCTGTGCAATAATAAATACCTACTCGAGAAAAATAAATTTTCTGTGTATAGTAGTGAGTAGGGTCGAATCCACAGGGACTGGGAAAAATTTGATTCCTTTCAAGTTCGGGACACGGGGGATTTTTATCAGAAATAAACTAAAAATAATTAAACAATTTAACTAAAAATAATTAAATAATTTAACCAAAAATAAATAATTAATTAATACAATTGTAAATAGCAATTAAATAAATGATAAATAAATTCTAGCCAAGGATACAACTACGCAGACACAGTCCATTCATCCGATCATTGATGCACAGGGGTTCACTTAATTTAATTAATAGGCTAGTTATAGTCGCCGATAATCTCTAACGACCAGTTTTTCCTTAATTTATTGATAATCAAGGTACGACTGTTGATTACCCCTAACCAGGAAATACTCCTAGGTACGACCATAGGAATTAATTTCCTAATTGCTTTAAAAACTAGAAAAGCCTAACCCAAATTAATAACAGGCTACGAGGGTTATTTAAATCAGATTGCATGTTCCCCTAGTATGTGCAAATACTAGTTGCCACTTATATTAACCAATTAAACAATTACGGATTTAATTGATTAATTTGACAGGAGATTAATAAGTCAAATTGCACATCGGGCCCTTGATATCCAATTAACAAAATAATCCCATAGAAATTGAAATAGAAAACATGCATATATTAACAAATTAAGGAACACGTAAAAACTAATTAGATCTCACAGATATTTGGGACTGCGTCTTCGCGTTGATCCTTGACTAGAGGAGAAAATTAGCCACGTAATTTAGTTGGAATCAAAGACATAAATAACTAACTAAGAATTTAGAAAGAAACTTGAGTCTCCGTAGACTCTTTGAACCAAAGTTGCACACTACAAACAAGGAAAGGAAGAACTCCTCTATTCTCTCCCGTAGAGAGCTAAAAAATCATCTAATGTCCTCTGCACTAGTTTTATAAGAGAACTAGTTACGTAGGAAGCAAATGCAAATGGAATAGCTACAATCATCAAAGCCAACATCTTGGCTAATGAGTATATCTCCCACAATAAGGACAAACTTTCTACGTGGTCCCCGTTAGATAATGAAAGAAAACATCATCCCAATTAATTCCAGCACAATCATCAATTCCTCTGCAATTATCAAAACGGAAGAGTCCACTATAATCATCAATTTCAGTACAAATACACCCGTGGAACCTAGCTTGTATTTTCTTTAGAAACTTCCCACGTGTGGATTATTTGTTGTAAGAAGATCTCTCTTTTCTGCTCCACTTCCTAAAATTGAGTCCAGATGCCAAATATAAGTATATGTTAATAATTAAAATAATATTTGGCATGGAAAAAGGGAAAAATTAATAATAAAATTGCTAACAATCAACACCCTATCAGTTTTATATAAATAAGTTATCAAAAAAGCAAATAAGATGTGATAGTGCAATGGTTACTACATTGATCTTTTATTACAAAGGTCTTGAGTTCGAATTTTGATAGAAATATTTTGCAAAACTTAAAAAAAAAAAAGAGGGGAAACTTGAAAACCGGTTCAATCCGGTTCAGCAGTTTTCACGGGTTTAGCCGGTTTTGACCTGTTTTCTAACAAAGTCAACTATATCATAGAATCGGACCGGAGCCATGGCCGGTTCGCGGTTCAACCGATCGAACCGGCCGGTCCGGTCCGGTTTTCAAAACACTGCTTGGAGGTGGAGGAGGTACACATGCTGTGCCTACTGTACACTATAAAGGAATACAAGGAAACAACTTCATAATTGTAAGATTGGAAGTGCTGAACGGATGTATGTACTTTACTTCTACTCCACAATGTGGGATGTATCAAATGCTGTTGTCTTCTCGCGCATCTATGAATCTTTGATAATTGATCACGTTTTTATAGGTCATGGGTCTTTTAGGGCCTATTTCGCTTGATGTATGGAGGTCCGCAAGAATAAAATAAAAAAAGACGGTAGGTATCTTGACAGTGTATCTTCTGAACCTTGTTTTGATGTATTTCATACATATATCTTCATTTGAAAGGAGTTTGTAAAAAGAATTTCAAATGTCATACTAAAAACTATAAAAGCTTAACTTTAGTAGATTATAACCATGAGATGGAAGCTGCTAAAAAGCATCTCCATCTGGCTTGCACTGTAGCTGAAGAAACTTGATAATCCTCATAATCTTCCTTTGTCATTAGATTCCTGGTACTATCAGAAATTGTCTCTCAAGTTTGAATAATTGTATGGCGCTCTATCACAGCCCAAGGACAGTTTTTGATGTGGGCTGTGAACTGATATTGATATCGCATAACCCTTGTTGACATCACATCCTAACATGCCTGGCCTCGTTGCAGCCATAAATGTAGCTTGTGTTCCAATAGAACATCATATTATGCCTACAACACTATCAAAGCTTACCCTGTTTCTGATACCTATAAGATTGCACTCTCGTTTTTTCTAATGGCATATTAGTAATATGTTAATTTTTTTGCTTTGTCTATGCCATGGTTTTTGTGGCCTGTTCTCAATGCCAGTTCCAGAGCTTTCTTGCATTCAAATTTCTGATTCAAGGAGATACACTCAAGATTCTTAAAGTTGCTTCAAAAATTTTGATTAGTCTAATTTGATGCCTATTGCATGTTGATGCCAGATTAATGTAATGGATTCCAAGCTAGCTCTACTAGTTGATAGGGAGTGCGAAGCTGGTTCGTTATTAGTGTTGTGGCATCTTATTCCAACTCATTGACTTTGATTATGGATGCTGGAACTGCATTTACAGGTCAAGTTTATAACCTGGCAGAGTTTTTCTTGCATGAGGTAAATTCTTCCAATGTTCTTGATTAAATTAAGGTTGCAGACCTCATTCCAGAACTTCTGTGAGCCACTAACTTCTGGAATCCTGGTGTGATAGGAGTGAATCAGTAGAAAATGAACTATCATATTAGCTCTTGCTGTCACTGCTAATGGAAGCTCCCTTGCGGTGATGTCAAGAGGTATGTTTGTGTAATTTGCTGTCTGACATGTAATTGTGTAGTTTATTTATCTCATATTGACACTTATTGTGATCTTAAGCTATAACTGAGGAAAATAAGCTTTCTAAATTCTCATGAACAAGTAAGGAAGTTTACTTCAATGATAAAGCTAATTAGGTATGACCAGGGTTCAGAGGTTTGATGAGTGAAATGCCTTCTTACTAGTGCAGGATAAGGCTTTTTTGTTGTTACAGAGCCCGCAATTGCATGTGTACGTACTATTTGTTCTTTTACACATGGATGAGATTGGGCTATTTATTTCCGGTTGTGCTTGCAATTGCAAGTATTTATTTGAGTATTGGGTTTAATGAACTTAAGTTTGTTTTTTATGGTTGTGTTGGTTTACGGCTTTCAGACTGTTTTTGATTGTTGGAAGAAGAGTTCTCTTTTGAGCGTTGACAAATGTATCAAAGGCTAAACACAAAGAATGGTCTTAGTAACACCTTATTCAAGGACTGCATTAGTACATTGTGAAAAACGTTTGGACACGTGTTGTATAAATTGATAGCTCAAAGCTTTTTTTTTTTTTTTTTTTCCAATTGAAAGTACATCTTTGGTTTCTTAGTTAATAAGCCTATAAGTCTGTCATGAATCATTTTGTAAGTGATGCCAACTAAACTATTGAATCAGGTTCCAATATTGTCTTCTAGCATGCTTTTAAGCTTTAGCTTTTGGAATTAACATGGTGGAGATGTATTCGAGTTTAACAAATGGTAGCTATCATAGAAATAGTAAGAAGCTGATGAACTGGGGTTGCCACAGAAAATGTGGGCCTGTCATGCAAACACCTAAATGCTCAAGGTAAACCAGATCAAGGATCTCAAAAATTTGTCAAGCTTCAATTAGGCATTCATTAAAAATGAGTAGAGGATAATACTACGATCTTTATTCGTGTTTATTCAAATTTTATGTTTAAAAGTTGGTTTTCTGAATTTTCAGCATTTAGGAGTATTTCAGTAATTTATATGTTTCTCAATTCTTAGGATTTTTCTGAATTTAGTATTTTTCTAAATTCTTCTCTGTACTACTTAATTGCATCAGAGTTACTAGTGGGAACTCATTGTTATGTTTTTAAGTTGATCTTTCTTTGGATGAACATTTGCATGTTTTTGATCTTTCTTTCTTTGGGTGTTCATGAATGCTTAGATAAAGGTTGTCGAATTACATCAATAGCTGCAACCAGTTATCAAGTCACTGTTATTGTGAACCTGGCTAAATGGCTCAGGAACTTTTGCTGTCATCTGAGTTTCCATGGAGGGAGTATTATTGTTATTGGAAATGAAAGGAAAGAAGCAAAAAACTAGTGCTTCTGGAGCTTCGTGATCATTGAAGTTCTTGTTATTTTCTAGACGAATTACGTAGTTGTTAGCATGCTTTATTCCTAGAGTTTAAGATTTGTGGAGTTTATATCGGAAAACTAATGGCCAAAATTAACTAACCAGAATTAGGAAATTAAGTGGACTTTAGATTAATTTATCGTCAATAAAAATTACACTACTGATTTCACAAATAGAGTGTTCTCTCTCTCTCTCTCTCTCTTTTTCCCTCTGTAATTGAATTCCTCTCTTTCTCTTTGTTATTTAAACCTTTGCAATATGCTATGGATTGGTATAAAGTGGCTTCTTCTCTCCTGAAAAAACCGTAAGAATGTCCAAAAAAATAGAATCCCAAAACCTTGGATCTTTAGCCTTCAAGAAACCACACCACTCTGGTGATGATGCTACAGTCCTCACAACTCAACGTACTCTGAAAGGCACGAAACAGAAGCATTCTACTTCTCAAAATGACCCTGATTACGAGCCAGAAGACGGGTCGAAAATGTCCAAGAAAAAAAGTACTACCACAAAAAACCAACTTTCTGAACTTGACGCTAAAGTTTTTGAGCTTTCCAAACAAGTTTGGGGTGATGGTGGAGTGCATGCTGCCCATGAAGGGGGATGGTCATGAAGATACAAACGGAGACGCAGAGGAAGAAGATGTGTATGATAAGTATCCCTATCTCTGCGGGGCATTAGAATCTTTTGAGTCTCCTTTTCCGGTGGAGGAGGCAATAAGATTCATAGACAGTGCAAAGAGAAAGGAAGTGGAAATGAAATGGAAGCTGTTACATCTTAAGGAGGAAAAGCTCCTTAGGAAGAAGTCGAGGTTGAATTCCATGTTCACTGAGATAGCTTTGCATGATTCAGAGAATGATTAGCAAACTTTTGTACTTTAATTCTAGAAACTATTGTGTTGGATGCTAGTTTTTATATGTTGTATTATGTCTAATCTCTGTTGAATATTGCCTCATTCCCCCAGTATCTCTAATAAAGATATTATTAAGCGAAATCAACTGAATTTTGAATAGCTTAATGTCAACCAGTTTCCTTTTATTAGCTTACGTTACAGTTAATTTTACAGGAAAGTACTTTTGAAAACTGACTTTTGTCTTTGAATTTGGGTTTTCACAATTTATATTGGGAACCTTTTATTTGGGTTGTTGAAGATGGCTTGTCCTCTGGCAAAAAATTGTATGGATGAGAACCTTTTGCTCGTTTTTGAACCTTCAAATTACTTTTCTCTGGTTGTTTTTTTAATTAATGAAAATGTGGCAAAGTGTTTGTGTACTAGGGAGTAATTTCAAATTTTAGTCTTGAGGCTTCACAAGAATTAAGTTGTCCAATATTAATAAAATTTCTTTACTTCATATTGTTCTATGATCTTTGAAACGATACTCTTATTATATGCCTATTAGCATGATTGAAAAAGGGGTGCAGAAAGGGAAAGAGAAAAAATCTAATTATGGAATCCTGCAGCTTAAGAGGATGCTTCGGCCAAGGGGCAATCCTCCATGCACACATGGTGATCCTCGTTTTAGCTTTGGCAGCAAAATTATGAATTACTTTGACACTTCAATTTGTTTAGTGTTTAGTGTTTTGCATTTCAATAGTTGTGTCTATGTTTAGTGTTTTACTTGAATTGACATCTCATGCTTTGTTTCCTTACAGGCATGATATGAAGTAGCTTGCCACTTCAATTTGCGATTCATAAAAATGTTTGCGCCCTTCTTGGTTGTCACTGACACCTTTTGCTCATTACAATTTTATACCGAAATGCTAACTGTCAAGGTTCTTTAATTTATGTCCTTTATTTGTAATTTCATTGGAGAAATACAAAGTTTAGTTTGCTTAAGTGGCCTTTGGCTGTAGTCCAAAGGCAAAGGTCTGCTTGAATCTATTGTAAGCATTTAGGTACTAAAAAGGAACTAGATTTCTTTATTGAAGCAAAAGTTGCAGTAGTTACTGAATCTTTTTGAGAGGGAGATCTGTATACTTTGGGTAATGAATCTTGTTATGCATTTGGTTCTTCTTCTTCATGTTTTTCTTTGCTTGAGTATTTCAGTCTCTCTCTCTCTCTCTCTCATGCGTGCTTACACAATTCTGTCTCTCATGCATAGACAATTTTGACCAAAATTATCAATTCCCCGTAGTTTCATTGCCTCCTCGAAAAATGCTACTTTGATTCTCTGTTTTCCTTTTACTTGATGCTATAGTTATGCTGGCTAGTTTCTTTAATCTTGTTTCCTACTCAGTCTGGTGCCTGATTTTCGCATTGCCTACTTGATAACTTTTGATTTATGAATGCCATTTAGGAAGTTTTTAACATGTATGGTTGCTGATCTTAAGCTATTGAGTCAGTTATATGAAATGTTCATAACCCATTGCTTTGCCTATATGTAGAATTTTGGCCTTTTTGTTTTTGTATCCTATGGAATGGAGACCAGGGTATATTTGACTCTAGCCGCTCAGTGGCTAAATGTCCTAAATTTTGGATTTTGCCTGTTCTGTTTTGATCATTTAGTCAGTAAAAATGGCTTGTTGTGCTGCTATAGCCTCTGAAGGAAGCACCAGCAAAGCACCTCTCTCTTTGCTGCCATAGCCTGTCATGTGAGCACATCTCTCTCTCTCTCTCTATAATTGAACTGGACAACTCAGGTTGTTAACCTAGCTGTCTCAGAAATTCTCAGTGCACTTAGCCGGGCTGAGTAGCCAATTCTCACAGTTTGACTTCCTCAGCAGCATTAGTTTTACTTGTATGCATAACAGCAATTCATGATAAATCCAGTTTGTTCACATTCTGACATTTTACTTGTTTTCACTAACAGATTGTATAGTTTTGGAAGATTATAAGCCATGTGAGGTAAGTATAAGAATGGAAATCATCCCAATTTTTTACTAAGACTCCTGGTTTTGAAGCATTCAGTGAATGCTTTAAGTATAAGAAAATAAACTCAACATACAAGAAATCACATTCAGCATGATAAATTTACTTTTCAAACATATGCCCGGAATTTTGTAGTGCAGTTCCTCTAGAATGTGCTGTTAGAAGTTTCACTGCTCAAACTTGTGGGTTGTTGGAGTAGAGACTGTCTGAATTTTTTAAGTCTTAAAAAGTCAGTGGAAAAGTTACAAAAGTTGAGTCAAACAATGTCCTGAAATATAAATTTTGATATTATAGTGTGAAAACTTGACTAATTGTAAACTCCAGAAATCAGAAGGGGGAAAAAAGATAAGGAGGAGTTTTTACTTCCCAAAACTGGATGTTAAAGTCAAAAGACACTTGATTTAGGTAGGATGGAGTATCTTGAAGTCTGAAGAATATATAGGCTGCAGCATGTGGAGAGAGGGGCAGGTGAAGAATCTCATAGTCCATAAATTGGTTCAGTTGAAGCCATTGCCTGCAGACAGGGTGGAATCCATAGGTTCCTTGAAGACAATCTTGCAGCATGTTTCAAATAAATTAAATTGGTTATTGGGTTTCTGATATGCTGGTGATATCAAGTTGGTTCATGGCATGCTTAAGCATCCTGCTTCTTTATCTCCAGTCAGTAACGTAGCCAGGACCTGGCATATTATTATTTAGAATATCTCTGGAACATTGTTCCAAGGTTACTTTTTGCTTCTATTGGCAGAGCACTTTTATAGATTTTTAAGGTGAATGTACTCTCTTTTGGTTTCTAAGTGGACCCTTGTTCATAGTTAATTACGTTGAGAAATTCTATTTTCAGTATTATTATCTTCTCTGCATAAAGTACTCCGTCACTGGGTTTAGATTTTTTATCATCTTCTGTTTGTGAAAAATTTTTAGCTGAACCTTGTTTTGATGGCAGGTAAACCTGATATGTCTAATGTTCTTTATAGAGCTGGTGAATGCTTGTAAGAGCTATAACTACACAATATGGAATGAATACAAAGAATATGAATTATCTCAAGCAGATAAGATGTCTGAAACTTCTTCCAATGCTCCTACTCTAGATAAGCGGATACCAGCTGAACATGTTTCTGCAATGAACCCCCAGGTGATCCTTTGAGTCCTTATGTTCCATCTCTTTTGGGGTCAATAAGGCCTCAAATTCTGAGTATGAGATGTGTAGTCCAGAATGGATGGCACTGTTTGAGGAACTATAAAAAGATAATTACAAGGTGTTTTCCTTTTGGCCAAAAGTTTTGGTACGGTTAAAAATTGAACAACTAGATAGCAATTGCAAGGTACTCAATTTCTGATAGGCTAAGAAGTTCAACTTTTGAAGAAACAAGGTTGACTGCCAGTTACATTGCTTAACTGAAAGCTTGAGGAACAGCAGGCATATTGGAGCAAAAATGGTTTCAGTTGACGTTTACATTGTAAAATGCATGTGAATTTAATTGCAGTTAGACCTTAGAGTTGTTCTTTTACTTACAAATTCTGGTGATCTTCTCTGTTAGCATTAATTTCATTTGCTTGGTTTGAAAGTCGTCAAATGTGCTCTGTATCTGTTGTTTTTGTCTGTTCTTTCAACTAGATAGCTTGTTTATCCTTTTCTCCCACTTTACAGAGATTTTGGTATTTCAAATTGATTGCCTATCAGCATCAGTCTATGGCATAAAGTGTTTAACCTGGTGGCATTCTCAACTAGGTATGCCACATTTTTTGCAGCGTATGGCACTCTTCTGTCACTGGAATTTGCATCATAAGGATCTCAAGCATCTTCACAAGATCTGTGGAAGTTGTTCTTCTTTTTATGCTCGTGATACTGAAAGCTGATCTGAGAAATTTAACAAAAGGATAAGTAATTGAATACAATTGGCTCAGTTGCAAGAAATTTTCACTTAATCTAAGCTCTTATAGGGCTGTTGTAATATCATGAGTTGTAATATCCCTAAGCACTGAATAGGGCTGTTGATGCTCCTTTGCACCACGTTGTTGGCAGCATTCTGACTATAATAATGAAGTTCTCAGCGCAAGGATAATCATTTTGGTGACTGATGCACGGGTTCCTCAAAGGTGGTGTGTACTTGAAAAGTTGCCGTGTGTAAAAGTAGAGTATCCTTGTAGTTGGCCCAAGACTAAATGACTATGAACAAATTTGCAAGAGTTTGTTCAATCTGTAATGAGGAGCAAAACATATGTATCTTTTCAGACTATGAAAAGTTGCTTGAGGCATGTTTGATGCGATCGATATATATCTGTTTGTGGTAGCGGTCGATCACATATTATAGTTTTGACAAGGTATCCTGGACGTTTTCTAATTGTAAGTTGCTGCAGCATCATGGTTTAGTCTAGACGAAACCAGATATGACAGCCAGTTGCTACGTTCACTGCTAATCAACCCACCCATTCACTCTCTATATATATATATAATTGGATTGGACAACTCAGGTTGTTAACCTAGCTGTCTCAGAAATTCTCAGCGCACTTAGCCTGGCTGAGCAGCCAATTCTCACAGTTTGACTTCCTCAGCAGCATTAGTTTTACTTGTATGCATAACAGCAATTCATGATAAATCCAGTTTGTTCACATTCTGACATTTTACTTGTTTTCCTTGACAGATTGTATAGTTGTGGAAGATTATAAGCCAAGTGAGGGAAGTATAAGAATGGAAATCATCCCAATTTTTACTAAGGCTCCTGGTTTTGAAGCATTCAGTGAATGCTTTAAGTATAAGAAAATAAACTCAACATACAAGAAATCACATTCATCATGATAATTTTACTTTTCAAACATATGCCCGGAATTTTGTAGTGCAGTTCCTCTAGAATGTGCTCTTTGAAGTTTCACTGCTCAAACTTGTGGGTTGTTGGAGTAGAGACTGTCTGAATTTTTTAAGTCTTAAAAAGTCAGTGGAAAAGTTACAAAGTTTAAGTCAAACAATGTCCAGAAATATAAATTTTGATGTTATAATGTGAAAACTTGTCTAACCATCTAACTATTGCAGTACAGCAGAGGATAGGAGGTTCGGACATGGGGATTGGAATAGTAGCAGAGGATGATAACAAGCAAATTCTCGCCCAATGGGCACTCAAAGAAGCTACTGATGGTAAAAAACTCCGGAACCAAGCAGTGGCTGTCAAATTAGCGTTATGTAAGGCAAGAGAGAAGGAATGGGAGAAGATTCAGATCAAGATTAAACAGGAACAGTGCTGAAAATGATCCAATCCAGTAAATCCAAAGACATGGCAATGCACTCTCATTTGGAGGAATCAGAAATTTGAGCTCAATGTTTACGGAATGCTCATTCATTTTGTCCACTAACTTAACGGAGGAAAGGGTTGATTTAGTTAATATGCATGCATTAAGCATTTCTTTTCATGAAGAGTGGATACACTCTTAGTTCCAAGATGCACTTGTAAAGTCAATTTGGGCTTTTGCTCAACATTTTTATAGTTTACAACATATCAATGAATTATCTATCATTTCTGGAAAAAAAATATATAAACCGCAGAAATCAGATGGGGGAAAAAGATAAGGAGGAGTTTTTACTTCCCAAAACTGGATGTTAAAGTCAAAAGACTCTTGATTTAGGCAGGATGGAGTATCTTGAAGTCTTGAGAATATACAGGATGCATCATGTGGAGAGAGGGGCAGGTGAAGAACCTCATAGTCCATAATTCCTAACATGCCATTGCCTGCAGACAGGGTGGAATCCATAGGTTCCTTGAAGACAATCTTGCTGCATGTTTCAAATAAATTAAATTGGTTATTGGGTTTCTGATATGCTGGTGATATCAAGTTGGTTCATGGCATGCTTAAGCATCCTGCTTCTTCATCTCCAGTCAGTAACGTAGTCAGGACCTGGCACATTATTTAGAATATCTCTGGAACATTGTTCCAAGGTTACTTTTTGCTTGTATTGGCAGAGCACTTTTATAGATTTTTAAGGTGAATATACTCTTTTTTGGTTTCTAAGTGGACCCTTGTTCATAGTTAATTACGTCGAGAATGTCTATTTTCAGTATCATTATCTTCTCGCTGGGTTTAGATTTTTTATCATCTTCTGTTTATGAAAATTTTTTACTTGAACATTGTTTTTATGGCAGGTAAACCTGATATGTCTACAGTTCTTTATAGAGCTGGTGAATGCATGCAAGAGCTAACTACACAGTATGTAATGAATGCGAAGAATTTGAATTATCTCAAGCAGACAAGATGTCTGAAAGTTCTTCGGATGTTCCTACTCTACACAAGTGGATACCACCTGAACATGTTTCTGCAACGAACCTCCAGGTGATTCTTTGAGTCCTTATTTTCCATCTCTTTTGGGGTCAATAAGGCTTCAAAATCTGAGTATGAGATGCATGGTCCAGAATGGATGGCACTTTTTGAGGAACTATATATAGATAATTACAAGGTGTTTTCCTTTCAGCCAAAACTTTCGGTATAGTTAAAAAAGTGAACAACTAGATAACAATTGCAAGGTACTCAATTTCTGATAGGCTAAGAAGTTCCAACTTTTGAAGAAACAAAGTTGACTGTTAGTTACATTGCTTAACTGAAAGCTTGAGGAACAGCTGGCATATTGGAGCAAAAATGGTTTCAGTTGATGTTTATATTGTAAAATGCATGTGAATTTAATTGCAGTTAGACCTTAGAGTTGTGCTTTTACTTACAAATTCTGGTGATCTTCTTTGTCAGCATTAATTTCATTTGCTTGGTTTGAAAGTCGTCAAATGTGCTCTGTATCTGTTGCTTTTGTCTGTTCTTTCAACTAGATAGCTTGTTTATTTTTTTTCCCACTTCACCAGACATTTTGGTATTTCAAATTGATCGCCTATCAGCATCAGTCTAGGGCATAAGGTACTTATCCTGGTGGCATTCTCAACTAGGTATGCCACATTTTTTGCAGCGTATGGCACTCTTCTGTCACTGGAATTTGCATCATAAGGAACTCAAGCATCTTCACAAGATCTGTGGAAGTTGTTCTTCTTTTTATGCTCGTGATACTGAAAGCTGATTTGAGAAATTTAACAAAAGGATAAGTAATTGAATACAATTGGCTCAGTTGCAAGAACTTTTCACTTAATCTAAGCTCTTAATTGAACTGAAATTTGCATACATTATATAGCGTGAGTTGTAATATCCTAAGCACTGAATAGGGTTGTTGGCGCTCCTTTGCACCACTTTGTTGGCAGCATTCTGACTATAATAATGAAGTTCGACAGAGAAGATTATAAAAGATGCCCTTAGGTAGATGGTTTAGGCTACTTATATGAAAAATGTTGTGGAACCGAAAGTTGTAAGTTTCATGTCAACTTGATATTGCAGGAGATTGTGTAGAAAGAACAAATCTGAAATATGGTAGTAAGATTGTGAATTTTAAGAACAAAATTAACTTTAGAAGAAGTAAGGAACGTATCAAAATAAAATGCCATACAAGTCAAGGTGAAGTAAATGATTTTACTATTATTTATTGTTTTGAAATCCAACGGATAAGTCTAACTCCTCTGGGTCTGTGAGGTCTCCTTCTCCTCCTGGCTGATATTCTGTGAGTACGGCTTCTTTGTATCTGCTTATTCCCTTGTTTGATTTTCTTGGCATTGCATGTGTGCAGGTAAGAGGTGGCCAGCTGTTGAATAAAAGATGTATACACTGATGATCCAGATCCTGTTGCTGGTACTTGGTTTTGCATATTGGTTTTGTTTTGAGTTTCTAGTCACCATTTCTGGTATTATTCATTATGTGACATGCTCCTTTCTCTGTAGTTCGCATGTGCAATGGCTATTGTTGTTCGACTGCATCACCATTGAAGCCACGATTCTGGAGTTACATATCGCTGTCAGAGCATTACCTCCACAAGACTGTAAGTCAGCATGAAACTCAAATGTCTGTTGTTTCCAGTGTTGAATATGCTTGCAAAGCTACTCCCAATTGATATTTGGCTCAAATCAATGCTTAGTGTTTCAGAAAACTAATTCCTAGTTTACGTTATATTAGAGTACCCAATGCATCAATTCGCAGGAGTTAGTGGTTGACATGACTTATTCAGTTCTTGGCTTCTTGATATGTTTAATGAATTTACAGCATCCATATCTCAGGCAATGTTCTGATTATGTGTGAAATGTGATGGTCATATTAAACTCATTGATGTAGGGGGATTGCTTGGCAATAGCTGGAGTCTATTCAATGGCATACGAAATTCTTATAAACTTGTAGTTTTTGATTCATTGTAACCTAATATGTTAAGCAATAATTTGCTTTATCTGATAAAGCTTGTGCGTGTAGGTGTATTTTCATGGAATTTTCAGCTGTTTATCTGGCGGTTTTGGAATTGTATACTCATCTCTGATTATTTGAATTAGGTAATACCAAGTGTATATATCAAGATCGAATGGTTACTGTAACTGATATTCAGTGCTCTTGGTGCTGAAAATAATAGGAACCCAGCGAAATCTGACAGGATGGAAGTTTTCTTCAGTCAAGAAATCCGAGAGATCTAAAGTTGAGCAGAGACTACTGCTGCAGCTTACAAATAGATTATATATTGGTTTGCAAAAGCCCATTGTCACCATAGACCACAAAATGACTAAAAAAAAATTACTGAATCAAGTACATGTGGATGACCACTGAAGTAGCCATACAGTCAGCTTGAGCTTGCAGGGCATTTTTGCTACACCTGCTATAAACCTAGTTGACTGATGCCATTTGTATCTCCCATCTTGGCTTCCAAATATCATATTTCTGCTTGTAACTGGTGATGCTTGTGCATGAAGTAGATCTTGCATTTCTTGTTGCTGCTTAGTGAATGTGCCTAGCTGATAAATGGATAATGTTCAGGCTATGTTTCAACGCTGAGAAACAGTGTTGTGTCAAGAAGTTAGGTGCAGTTACCGTCGAGTGTTGTGTCAAGAAGTTAAAGATTCTTGCTTCGCTTTTGCATTTCTACTATGTTTTTCCTTTCTTCATCTCCAAGACCTAAGCTTTGTATTTTCAACTTGGGAAGCTGCATTGCATGAATCCCAAATCCCTCTCAATTTTTTCACGATAGTAATTGTCAACTATGCCATTGTTGATTCCTGCTAACAAACCATGATTTCAATCTTTCAACGACTTGCTTTACGATCTGTGTTTCATTGGTTTAATCTTTGGGCTAACAGAGCAGTGAAATATTTTACATGCTTGAGTGAGTTTTTGTATATTCTTGTACCTTTTTTCGAAATGATATTGATCTTGGACCTTATTTTACATGTGCATCAGAAAGGAGGGGAATTTATTATTTGCAGCCTTGTCTTGCACAGTCATTTTCTGTGGAATTCACTCTTGCTCCAGTATCTGTGGAAACTTATATGAAAATCAATTGATACTCTGTTTATGCGAACATTTGCTTTCCATCTTCCTTAAGCAGTTTAAATAAAAGAGGAAAAAAAAGAACTTGCTAATAATTTCTTTGACAAAGATTTGCAAACGATGCTCGAAGAATAATGCATCTAAGGTTGTGTATGTGTGAGACTTCTTCTTCTTCTTCCCTTTCTCTTGTTAAGATTCGCAAACAATGTTCCAGATGCAAATGATGCTCTAGGATCATGCACTTGTGTGGCTTAACATACAAATAGATTCATCCATAAGTTAGATCTCCCATTTTTGTTATTAAGACAGTAAAAATAATGTTTGTACTACCCAATATCTTTTTCTGGATCAAAATTTTCTGACTATTTGGTTGGTCACCTAGGTGGGTGTTTGTTTTTTTTGGGGGGGGGGGGGATACTCAAAACCTTTTTTTCCCCTCAAACCAAATTGTTATTGCTTATATTTATCTTGATCCATGCAAGTGAGGTCTCTCTTCTTCTTCTTTCAAGATCATAACTATTACTGGCCTCTACGTTGTTGCTATTTGACATGAAAAATTCACAACTAAAATCATCCATGCAGTTTCTGCATTCTCAAGTTATGGTTTTGAAATAGTAATTGTAGTTTTTGTTGCAAAGCTCTTGAATCGTATCCCTTTCATGATAAGGGGACAAACCAATGAAACAGAAGAATAAACAATTCAACATTAGCATGCAAACAAGATGAAATAATTTGAACTCCCAACCTGCTAGTAGTAAAGAAAAGCACAATCTCTCTACAGAGAGATGGTTCATCTTTTTAAACTTCTTCTTTTTGTGTTTATGTCTATGAATGATTTGATAGGGCAAAAAAAATTTTTTTTTTTGTTTGTTTAAAATTCAAACAAATTCAAACTCTTTTTGTTTATTATATTAACATAATCTGAATATTAAATATTCGGCTTGACTCACTCATAAAATGCTCCATGTACTTGTCTTGAAAAACAGAAAAGATGATATTGCCATTTAGGTGAATCTTTGCCAAATCAAAATGCTGGTCATGAGTGAAAGATGAGAAACTAAGCAAAACCTTGATTCAACTTCCTTTTGAATTTACTGTTATTCCAAACTTAGGAGAGGTTTCAATGTACTTTTTTTCCTGAGGGCACTGGATAATGCTAAGGATGGGTTGGATAACACCCTATGATCAAAGTAGGTAGGGGTCGTTGAGCCGGGGGAGGAGAAATAGGTTGGGTAGTACAGGTGAGAAAGGAACTTAGCATTTTGATTCCTGAAATACCTTATATTTAGTGCTAATCAATTTGAAACCACTTATTCAAGATGATGGCTGACGGGTATTTTACATACGTGCAAGCTAAAAAATACCGAATTACACCCGTTCACTGCAAGTATACAGATCAACTAGTAGTTTAGGGTATATATCGGGTCGATCCCACAGGGAAGAGTGAACAATTACCGGTATTACTAAAGCTTCTCTATTATTTAGACTATTAATAAATTATAACAAATTTAATCTACTGAAATTATACAAAATGATAAATGAAAGCTCCTTAGGTTATGGTATCCCTAACTACTCATGCAAGTGCTATATTTGGATCATTAATTACTACATCTAGGCTAGTTATGGTGTAATTTCCTAATGCACTTGAATCCTACTTTCGTAGTGAATCAATTATACTTGTAACTAATCCATACCTACTCTCGTGGTTATGAAATTAGCTACAAGTTCATTTCTTCAGTGAAATTACATGAAATGAATCACTAAAAACCACATAGGTGCACCTCTACTTTCGTGAGTGTACTCCCTATGTTTAGCACTTCTTGAACTAGTGTTAAATCTCAATTTTCATTGCAGAAACAACACCTTAGATAATCACAATTAATAGTACCAGATTAATCATGATTTCAAGAGCCAAAGTGCTAAATAACTTGCTCAAATACTAGCAATCAAATAGCCAAATAATAAACACTAACAATCATAGGAAGTTCAACCAAACCCAAGGCATAAACTTTAGAAACAAATAATAAACATAAATTCCAGAACTTGCATAATAACCATAGTTAAGAATCCAATACAAAAGATAAAGAATTGGAGTAGAGATAACCCATGTCACTTGAGCTTCAACTCCTCCTTCTTCATCTCCATTTTCATCCTAATCTAGCTATTATACAAGAATGGATTAACTACACTTACTACACTATCCTACACTAAGGAAATGGAAGAACTACATTTCTGCACTCTTCAAGCTTCTCCCCTCGTATCATTCCTAGACCTCAAATGTCTCTGCATATAAGCTGATGAAAAGTCCTTCCCTTACCAGTCAAAAATTTCTGCTATGATTCTCCAAATCTGAATTTGTTAAGGGAGTCAAAAATAATGGCTTTTGACTTGGAACCTTGGCTATATCTCTTCCTTATGTCTTCTGAAGCATGTGCAGCCTACGTTTTCTCTCCAACTCTAGCTGGAAAGTAGTGTGAAGATGAGAAAAATGGCTGAGCAAATTACAGAAATTCGGCTGCCATACACGTTTTTACTTTTGACCTCACTTCAACTGCATTTTTCTCCATGATGAAGGCCGAAATGGCTTTTGTGCAAAACACAAAAGTTGTAGCCCTTTGAATTAGAGTTCCAATGCTTCAAGAATCATCTAATTTGGAGATTGGTGGACGGAGATATGGTCAAAATACCATAAACTGGTCAATTCTGGGCTTCAGCTTTCGACCATCCAGATAAGTTTCTGTGTTTCGACCTTTTGACCAAGAAAACGGCTGAATTGGACTTTGATGTCTTCATACCAAATGCAGATATATCTCTTAGCTTCAAAATGGTACCAAGATCACCTTGATCCGATCATTGTAGCTCCTGATATAGTCAAAATACGAAAATGTGTCTGAGTTGTCAAAGCTGACTTTTCTTGATTTTTGTCCTCAAATTGCATTTCTTCCTTTTACACTTCATATTTTATTTTCACCACTTTAATCCATCATCAATCATCCAAATATCTTCTCAATGCACTTCATTTGATGATTGAATCATTAAACCTACAAAATATGAAGTTTTTACCATAAAAATCCATAAAATGCAATGTTTAGCCATTTTAACATAAAATGTAGTTTTTTACCAAAACCTTAGTTATTTTAGTTATAAAACTAAATAATCAAACCAAAATTAACTAATAAAACACACTAAAAAATACGTAAAATATATTCTTATCAATGGCATCGGATAACTTTGCCTTTTCAAGAAGTTCTCACTCCTTAAAACTAATAAAAAGAATCAAGGGTATGGACTTGTTCAATACATTGCAGCAAATGTTTCAAGTTGGCTAAATATTTATTTTTGTCTTAACCTCTGTGTAACATAATTTTTTTTGCTACTTAGCCCGATATTAATTGGCCCAAAACTCTTAAAGAACCTTATACACGCTAAGGATCCTGTTCATTTCTCACATTGTTACAGGGAGGCTAACAAAGTTGCTAATGCGTTGTCTAATGTGGGCATAGCTCACCCTGAACAACATGTCAAGGTCTATGACTGCTTTCATATGTTTCCGAGGCTGGCTCGTGGGGAAATCCGAATGGATAGAATAGGAATGCCTTCGATTAGGAAAATTAGGCGTATGTAAGAGGGACTTTTTGCCTACCTCAACAAAATAAAAATACCTTTTAAAAAAAAAAAGAACCTTATAGACACATATATAATGTTGGCTTTCCCACCTTATAGAAAAATTTTCCGCACGCATGTATAATGTTGGCTTTCCCCTATACTAAAGACAGAACCATAGGACAAACAAATTCAATCCCTAATCTAACAATTATTTCCATGATCTATAGTCATGGGTTCGAATCTCACGAGTTATTGAACTATTAAACCCTCAAACGGATTTAAGGACCAACTTATTACTAATTAACAATGGCTTCATGTTTCTCACACTGATAGTATAATGAATTCTTTATATTAGTAGATCTTTGATGTATGAAAATTTAATATGTGGAAACAAATTATTTATCACCCATCCTATACAGTTGTGTAAAGACAGCACCACACCAATTGTGTTAAAAGCATCAAACCATTAACTATTAGAAACCAAATAGGACTTGGATTAAGAAATCTAGTGTGCTTCCCTTAAACCAAGGTTTTTATCAAAGGATTCAGGACCTCTAGATTGCAGAGGTTGTTTCATGGTCCAAATTTGGTCATATCACCTCAAATCAATTTAGGCTGCGCTATTTAAATTGTTAAAAAGAAAGAACTATCTTTTGTTCTTTCTTAGATAAAATGCTTAATTTAGTCTGTCTGAACTGAATGAACTAGTCTTTCCAATTGCAATAATCATGAAGGAAAAGTGGCAGGGACAATCCTTTGGTTGTTGGCTATAATTTGGCCTCCAATGGAAGGATCAAAGTGGAATAGATATGAAAGTTTAGCATGCAAAATGAGAGTAGATCTTAAATACAGAAAAAAGGGGGGCAAAATTTTATTTTTCAATTCAGTGAATACTAATAGTATGCTAGATGTAAAAAGTCCAAACCGAATCCCCAATATGAAAAGGTGGCATTGCTGGAAAAAAGAAATATATAAAGATACACCTTAATACCATTGAAATTGTGCTAGTTTCTAAAATATTTTTGATTTGTGCACATAGACAAATCTTTATTCATTGACGTCCTAGCAGGTGCTTTAAGGAACTTCTTTAATAATCCATGTTCCTATTTTTGAAGATCCTGAAATTTGAAGACATGCAAGTTGAAAAAACCCTCTTCTATATGTGCTAACAGGTCTAATAAATGATATTTAACTTCTAGTGAATAGAAAACATAAACTAAACAGAATTTTCTCACTCGTTCGAAGTCCTAGAGATTTGAACATGTATTTGATCGCCATAACGTTCAAGTAAGGTGAATCGACAAGTTTCTCCTTCCTCCAAATTGTATGCTTTTTGGAAGTCAGACCATCCTGTTGTCATATCAGTTCTTCCATAACTTCTCTGAATGATTTTTGCTGGCCACTGTCTCATGTCTTCACCACGAAGGACCAACTCTTTCTCCAATTCCAATTTTTTCCCCTTGAAAATGGCCCTGGAATATTCTGAAATACGACCAAGCAATGTGACTTGAGCACTTGCATCAATCTTTCATTTCTTAGTGATCTAATTAACCAAAATTAATGTTAGAAAAAAATAAAATTTACTATACAATCTGTGTAAGGACTAATGGTTTGGATGTATGACATTTAACTGTATGTTATGCTAATATTGTAAGAAAGATTAATCCAAAAAAAATATGGAAGAATACATACTAACTTACCAAAATAGTCCTATGGTGATTCTTGATTCTCATAATAAAGTAAGGGTTTTCTGCATTTAATTCAAAATAACCATCCCGCTCCTTTTCTACCATTTCTTCTTGACTTTCACTTTCACGAAATGCCTTGCCAAAACCTGTTTAATTAGCTTCAAAATGTTACACGTGATGAAATTCAGAATTGTCTAATATAAGACTCGGATAGAAACTAAGAGAGTCTAAATCACCTGAATTTCTTGATTTCTTCATCTTCCTTCATTTATTAGAATGCAAATCAACCCGAAGGTTACCATAATTTCTTGGTCTGGAAGGATGAACTTTTGACGCGCTAAAATCATCAAACTCATTTTCATCACTATCACCAAGGCTATCATCATCAAAGCTATCACTAGAGCTATTATAGGTGTAGCTACTGGATGGTTTGTAAGCCTTAAGCTTTTTTTGGCAACAATCAGCACCATATGGTTTAACTTGGAAGGTAGTTGTATCAATAAAATTAAATAGTAGGTAATTTCCAAGCTTTAACTCATGATCTTGAATAAATTTTGGCCACGAACGCCTGCAAATATAGTAGCATTGACCTTTCTTTCGAATTCTCACTGATCATGATTTTTATAGTGATTTTTTTCCTCAGATACGATTTTACATTTTGGTGAAAACTTGTTCTTGAAGTCTCTCCCAAAAGCTGAGGGAATTAGCTACAAAGTATATAAAGAAATGAAATGTAAATTTGTTCATTAACAGAACATTAATCATGAGTGACCTTTCTTTGTCTCTTCGGTATTTAATTAAGTTGACTACATACATTGATTTGAGGATAACCAATGAATCGCCAATTAATTCTTGTTCACCTCTCCTCTAATTATTCTCACTACTCTTGTTCCTGTTCAAGATCCATCCATTGGAAACATGCATCCATTGGACTATGAATATTATTCGAACTTGTAGATTTGAAACTTGAAATTTTCTATTTTTGTTGATTTTTCAGCCTGAAATAAATTTTGCTGAATTTTCTATATTTATCCGTTCTTATTAGTGCAATGCAACGATTATAGGGATAATTTTACAATCCTCCCCTGAGGTCTATGATGATTGCAAGAAGTACCCTCTAGGTTTAAAAAATTGCATAAACCTCCCTTAAAAAATAGTTCAGGGCTCACTTATGTAAGCAAAATATCTCCGTTGATAATCCTATATTGCCCATATGTAATTTTTCTCCAAAGAAATAAAATTCCTTTGTAATTTAAACTTAATATATTGCAACATACTTTAACAAAACCAAGCATCAAATTCGTTTCTCTTCCTTCAAATGAAAAAAAAATTCACATGGACAAGAAAAAAAAAATTAGATACCAATTGAGTAGGGGTGGCAATTCGGGTCCAAATCAGGTTGGCGGGTCGGGTCTGACCCGACCCGTTAGAAAATCTATTGACCCGAACTCGACCCGCCAACCCGTGCCAGGTCAGATATACTGACCCGAACCCGAAAATTTCAGGTTGACGGGTTGGCGGGTCGACCCGAAATGACCCGAAATTTAATTTTAATTTATTAATTTATCACTGTAATTTCTAATAAAATTAATTTTTCACAAAACTAATTACATAATCAAGTAATAAAAATTTAAATAAATAATTCCAAGCCAAATCTAAAATAAATTAAACACCGTAAAAGTGTTTTATCCCAAACAAAATATAAAATAAATTAAAACAGTATAAAAGTAAAAAAGAATATAATATATTATTTGTCCAAATATAATAATTTCAACTTCACACAAATTAAATAAATTCATTTAGGATTAAGTAATTAATGCCTTTGAAAAAAAGAATAACTTAGTTTAGTTAGATAAAATTATTTTTATGTTTATTAAATTATTTTTAATTCGTAAACGGGTCATATCGGGTCATATCAGGTCACCACGGGTTGACCCGAAATCGATCTGTTTTCTTTTCGGGTTCATCGGGTTCAACCCGATTCTGACCCGAATTCCCGAAACCTCAACCCAAACCCATTAATTTCGTGTTAGGTTCGTGTCGTGTTTTCAGGTCGTGTCGAAAATTGCCACCCCTACAATTGAGTAACCTATTTTTGTAGGAATCTAGAATTTTTTTTTCAAATTATTACAATATAAAGTAAAATTGAATTGAGATACTTTGGGTGGTTAAGACAAGAAAGAACCTATTAATCTTGCTCTTCTTTTTTTTTTCTCATTTTTAATTATTTGTTAACTTATAGTTTTAAATGTCCATTACTACACTTCATGGAGATGTTAAATTGAGTAGATATTGAAAGATATTTTTTGTCATTTTATACCATAATGGGAGGTATGTGTAATTTTTTAAACATGAAGGATAATGTTTGCAATTGTCATAAACCTCAAGTGAGGTTTGTGAAATTATCCCACGATTAAATCACGTGTTGGAAAGAAAAAAAGGATCCATCCATCAAGAACTAGTTGATAATTTAGATGTAGAACTTACGAAAGTTACATACAATTGTGTATTTAATTTAAATATGACCCTTATGATTCATGAATCATATTCTATTGGTTTATCACTAGTTCATAAGCTTTAATATTTAGTATACGCGGTAATGAATACATAAATATTAGAGACCATACAGCAAAAAAAAAAAAAATACATGAATTATGGGCAATATCGATAATTGCGCCAATAATTTAATAAAGGAAATGAAATTGGGATACATTAATGAAAAAAAAGCAGATTTGTATAGAAAAGATACAACATATTTTCCTTTTGTTCATATGAAATTATTAGTGGACTAAATATAAAGAGTAAATTCTGTCCGGTACCTTGTTTAACCACAAACTACATGTCATTGCAAAAGAAAGATTTTCAATTAATCAAAATTCACCTAAAATAGAGAGAGAGAAAAAAGAAAAGGGAAAAAATTATAAAAACACTTGACACAGGAAGAAATTTTCGTTTCAATTCAGCCAATAGTAGTAGTACTTCAATTCGAAGGAGTCTATCCCAAATCACCCTGGCACTTCCTTTGGGAGATAAGTAAAAAGCCCAACTAAAGCAAAATACCATGCAATGATGCAAAGTCCAATCTAAAATCTCATAGTACAGTAGATGAGCACATAGAAACATCCTTTATATTAAGGAGCACCTTTCAACAACTCATGCCCATTCTTCCTTGCAGATCCTGAAATGTAAGACCATTCAAGTCAATTTGTATGTACTACAAATTGAATGTTGAAATTACTTATATAAGTTTGCGCAAACATTCATCTAATAACTTGTATTTTTCTAACAAAACTTAATTTAAAGAAACACAAATTTGAAATGAAAAATTACAAAAAAAAACTTAACTTGTTTGAAGTCCTCTTGATTTGAATGTGGAATAAATCTCCAAAATTCTTAAGTAAGGTGAACTGGCAAATTTCTCCTATCTCCAATTTGTATGCTTTGCGAAATTCAGTCCATCCTTTTCCAATTTCACTCCTCTCAGCGATCTTTACCGGCCACTCCCTCTGGTCTTCACCTTGAAGGACCGCCTCTTTCTCCTTCTCTAGTTTTGTTGCCCTGGAAAATGCTCTTGGAATATTCTGAAAATAAGATACACCAAGCAAAGTAATTAAATTGAAGAAAGTATCTACATTTACAATTTATTCCTGAAATCTTCTAACAAAAATATAACCCTCCTTTTATTGTTTTCTTGTTATTCTTTAATCTTCCTTCAAATATTCTGAACAAACAAATAGTGAATCATATTTTTTTTAAAGGCATCCACTAATTTCTTCCTGCCTTTTTTTTTTCTCGTTAAGGCAGCAATTTGCCTGCCGAATCGTTTGGTTCTGTGCATCGATATCTGGAAGTTGACTACTGTTCGAACTGTTGAGAAGCCAAGAATAAACATAAAAAGAAAAAAAGCAAACGCAATTTATACATTATGGGGGTAAATTTGTTGTTTACTCACCAATCTGCGCATATGATGCAGCTTCAGTCTGAAAATAAAATAGGGATTCTCCGCATTTAAATCAAAATAACCATCCCTCTCGTTGGCTTCTACTACTTCTCCTTCTTCACTTTCAATTTCAAGAACTTGCTTCCCAACACCTTTCCAATTATTTGCATAAAAAAAATGAGACGTGATCAAAATTATCTAACATAATCTACCTTACACAGATCAAGGGAGTTTATAGTTACTTAAACCATCTCACCTGACTTTCTTGTTTTCCTCAACTTCCTGAATTTATTAGAACGAAAATTATCACGATCAATCTGATATTTAGTGTAAACCTTTTTTCTAGCAGGATGAACTTTTGATGGCCCTATTCCATCATCTCCGTAAAATTCAGTTTCATCACTGTCATCAAAGCGTTCATCAGAGCCATCACCAGATTCATCATCACTGGAGATACTGGATGATTTGTATACATTAAACTTTTTTGGGCAACAATCCGCACCGTATGGCTTTACTCTAAATGTTGTTTTATCTATCAGATGAAATAACAGGTAATCTCCAAGCTTCAAATGATGATCTTTAACAAATTTTGGCCACGAAAGTTTGCAAATATAATAGTAGCAACCTTTCTTTCGAATTCTTACTGGCCATGAATTTCGAACTGAGTTCTTTGCCTCAGATTCGATTGTGCATCTTGAGGAAAGCTTTTTCTTGAAATTCCTCACAAAAGCGTAGGGAATCCGCTACAAAAATGTCAAGAAAAAGAACAAAAAATAAAAAACTTAATCATGACAATAACTGAAGAAGATTAATGGAAAATGCATACAGTAGCAATTGATATGGGACTTACAATTTCTCTCGTGAAATCATCTTCGATCAACAGCTTTATAAAGGACGGATTAAAGTTGAAATTTTGTTCCATTTCGGAACTTGGCTTGCAGAGGAAAACAAGAACGATGAGCTCTTCTTGGTTGAGGAAAGAAGGAAAGAGAAGTAAATATAGACTTCAAGGTTGGTGCCAGTTCAAATTACACGGCTTTTTGTTTGCCTTTTGTTCGTTTTTTGTATATACATTAAAATTCTGTAGACTTTTAGACTACCAACACTCTTTTTATAGTCATCATGTTAGTCACGATTCATGAGTGTCACCATTATTACTTCCATATTAAATTAACTCCATTTAGTACATTGAATAGAGAGAAAAAAAAATGTACAACCATGCAGTGAATTGCATCTTTTGTTCTTCATTAGTTCTAATTAATCACCTTTCTTAACAAGGGATTTGAGCCCCCATCAAACGAGATAACTAGTTAATACTATAGGTTCGAAATTTTCAAATGTGAACATAATTACATGGAAGTCTGAAGACCGAATTAGATTAAGTAAATGTTGTTCTTGAATAGTGAATTTAAGATATGTGAGTCAGACTAAAGTAGTATCTTATCCGTGTCATGATTACATGAGTTGGGAGCAAGACTCTATGGTCGGTCCAATAAGTTGGGGCTAAAAATGTGCATACAAGAAACAGTATACAATTATATCTGTCTTTTGTTTTTGTTCATATACATCGTTAGTGAATGCAGACATTTCTTGTGGTAGGTGTATACAAACATGATTATCTATTGTAACCAATTGTGCTAATCCAAACAAAATCGATGAAAATCACTTTCTTCTATTGGCCTTTCTTTTCTTTTCCATTGGTATCATTTCCTTTCTTTTCCCTTCTTTTACTTCAATCCAAACGGTGCCTAAGTCTAGTTTCTGAATCTCTGAGAATCAAGATCATAGAAGTTTTATATCTCAAGATATGGCAATGTTAGTTAGGACTTAGGATTGCCGAACCTAGAATTTAACAATGGAGTTTTGTGTAACACCATAATATATTTTTTTAACACCATAATATTTTAGTACATTTTATATCCTTTAGGATAGCAATCTGAAAACATTTCCTTCACAAGAGCTTTGGACCATTTAATGACGTTCCAACATCACCAATTCCACAATTGATTGAATCGTTCCATATCATATCTGAAATGGAACTTTTATAACTAGTCCTAGAAAACTCAGAATCATGTGCCATTTCTTATGCACAAAACTGTAGTCATAGAGCCTTAAATCTAGATAAACATTTTAGTCTAGTTCTTATGTACTGAACCCAACAAACCTTTAGAGTTGGCAAGAAATCAAACCTGGAAAGAAGCGTTGAAGGAGATGTTAGTTTGTTGTCAATTTGGAGTAGATTATAATCTTAGGCATAAGATGTAATATAACTGTTAGAACTGACTCTATAATTCAATATTTTGCCAATACATACTAGCATAAAACCCAAGTGGGAGATCTAAAAATGAAAATAGTGTAGTGAAAAAAGATGTTATTATTAGTTTATTGCCCATCTGGATATATGCCCCTTTTTCTGTTTTATTCCATTTATTTGTTAACCTTAGGTTGTGGCCGGGGAGAGGAGGTGAGTAGAAAACACAACTAATTCCAGCAGCTGGACCTATAAAATGTTAAATGGCTTTACGGATGAATTATGTTCAATTGCCAACTCCAACTTCGTAATTCGGTGTGGAAAGAGTCGCAACAACGGCTCAAGCTTCCACTTTGACCAACGCACTTAACCCCACATTATGTTTAAAGAACCCAATTAATGAAGTTCTGAAATAAATTTTAAACATCTTAACCAAAATTCTCCAAACTTAATATATATATATATATATATTGACGTGCGCGGAGTATACATATACAATTAAACTCATCCTAATCAAGTTTTACATTTATAAACTCCTAAATACCCCACACGCGATTTATCGCAAGTATACGAATCGTGAGCGAGTATAGGGTATTAAGGGTCGATCCCACAAGGAAGATTGCAATTACCGGTACTACTAAAGCCTCTCTATTATTTAGACTATCAATGAATTATAACAAATTAAAACCTACTAAAATTATACAAGAAAATAACAAATGAAAGCTCCTTAGGTTGTGGTATCCCTAACTACTCATGCAAGTGCTATATTTGGATCATTAATTACTACATCTAGGCTAGTTATGGTGTAATTTCCTTATGCATTTGAATCCTACTTTCGTAGTGAATCAATTATACTCATAACTAATCCATACCTATTTTCATGGTTATGAAATTAGCTACAAGTTCATTTCTTCAATGAAATTACATGAAATGAATCACTAAAAACCACATAGATGCACCTCTACTTTCGTGAGTGTACTCCCTATGTTTAGCACTTCTTGAACTAGTGTTAAATCTCAATTTTTATTGCAGAAACAACACCTTAAATAATCACAATCAAAGGTACCAGATTAATCATGATTTAAAGAGCCAAAGTGCTAAATAACTTGCTCAAATCATAGCAGTCAAATAACCAAATAATAAACACTAACAATTATAGAAAGTTCAACCAAACCCAAGGTATAAACTTTAGAAATACATATTAAACACAAAATCCAGAACTTGTATATTAACTAAACTTGGAATCAAATACAAAAGATAAAGAATTTGGAAGGAATACAACCCTTGTCACATGAGCTTTCTTCCTTGCCTTCTTCATCCTCCATCTTCATCCTAATCTAGATAATAAACAAGAATGGAAAAGCTACACTACTCTATACTAAGCTAAACTAACACTAGGGAGATGAAAGAGCTACATTTCTGCAGCTTCAAGCTTTCTCCCGTAGCTCACTCTATTTTTCTTCTATGGACTCCCCCCTCTATTTTTGCAATGCATTTTGGCTCTTTTATGATGAAAGGTGGTCAAGAAATGAGGATTACATCTCCCTTTTACAGCTGGGAATGTTTCTCACATGTCTAGCATCCAATGTGAGTTGGTGGAGGTGAAATTGATTTTTTACGCGTACAGAGCAGCCTTTTCTGACCAGTGATCCGAGCTGCTACAGTACCTCGGATCCACTAACCCAGAAACAACCGAGGGTTCGGATGAATAGTGGATCCGAGTGTGGATCACTTGCTCTGTTTTTGGCCCAACTTCAACCAATCTTTTCTTGATGTTAGAGGCTGAACCAGCTCATGTCTAAAACACGAAAGTTGTAGCCTTTTGAGTTATCTTTCTAATGCATCAAGAATCACCTCATTTGGATCTGTGTAGGCTGAGATATGACTGAAATACCCTTGCCTGCTCATTGCCCTGTTCCAGCTTCGACCAGTAGAAATTTGCTATTGTAATTCGGCATTTTGACCTGGAAAACCTTCAAACTGGATTTAGATGTCTTCACCAAAGTTGTAGATCTATCTCTTATCTTCAAATTGGTTCAAGAATCATCTTAATCCGATCATTGTAGCTCAAGTTATAGCCGAAATACGAAAATGTGTCAAAACTGTCAAAATACACAAAATCCAAGTAAAAAGTGATAAAAACCTCATTTAATCACTTAAAAGCATTTTTCACCAATTATAGCCAAAATGATTCATATTCTTCCAATAATATAACCAAAGTGACTAAAAATAATATAAAATGTCATACAATTATTACGTAAATTAGTCACTTATCATATATATATATATATATATATATATAATCCTCCAATGTAGATAATTGGGAAATTTAGAGTCTAAACTATTGGGGTTGTTATATTTGTCACAGTAAATTAACCTGTTTCATTTGTTTCCTTTGAATTTTTATCATGCACGTTACATCTAATGATTTTGTTAGTATTTTCTTCTTTTCATATTTCTAATTTTGATTTACTGCCTCTCCCTTTTACACTTTAGATTTTATTCTGATGGCTTTTCTTTGACTTTTTATGCAATGTAAGTAATTTTATTTGATTTGGTGGTGCACCTGAATGGCCAGAATGAAAAGTCTCATTACCCAAAGAACGATGTCAAAAAATTTTTAATCGTTCCACTTTGTGGTATGCAAGTAAGAATAAAATGTATCCATTTTTATTGTTTAGCATGATCAATTTTTAGATGTCAAAACGAAAGTAATTCTACGCAAATTTGATTTAATTAATTTAAAACATAGCTTAGGACTTACAAGATTGTTATCAAGTGATTCTAATTTTGTAAAAGCTGATTTTGTGAAATTGATTTTTAACAGATTTTGTAGAGTAACTCCTGTGTTCTAGTTTCATAATTAATAAAGCTACTTTGATAAATTCTTAAGTGTTCTTGAAAATGTTGAAAAGCTAAGCTGGACAAAAAAGATAACCAAATTGCCATTATGTGATACATAAATAGTTTTTGTACTGTTGACGTGGTGTTTTAATGTAATTAATTATTTTTCTTATGAAGATTAAATGTTGAATAAGAAGCATAAGAAGGGGAAAAAAGATGAATCTAGAAGCGGAATAGCGAGTAACAAGAAATGGAGAGAGATGTGAGGCGAAAATATTTACTTAATCTTTAAGTAGTTTAGTAATTATGTTAAAGTTTAAAGGATTTTTTTGCACATAACAAAAATAGGCCATAATCTGAATCTTGAAGCAATTAAGAATTAAGATATGCTTTTTAACTTTTGGGGCTTAAAATATCTAAAATCAGGTTTCAAAATCAGGTTGCAGAGGGTTTGGCTTTATTACAGGGGCTCCAGCTTTGCCAGGACCGGCAAATCCAAGGGCTCCTGGCGGAAGTGGATTCTCAGGTTCTGGTCCAGTTGATTCACTCAGGGACGATGTCGAAGTGGCCTTTATGCAACACATTGTGTCGGATACGCCAGCTATTAGCCTTGCTGGACTCTTCAGTGTCGCACATCTTTAGGGAAGCAAACTCCTCAACCAACAGGATGGCTAATTTGCGTTAGGGGTCCGATTTCTTTTGCACGTCGCATCAGCAACTGTCGGGTGTGGTCCGATCGTCTGTATTTCTTGACGCTAGGGAGGTCTTCTATGTCCGCCATCTTTCAATAGTGCCTTCGGGATAGTTCTTTGGATAGCTGTCCACCTGCTGGCGCCCAATGTACACTCTGTTGGAATTCAATAAAAGCAGTAGTTGATTAAAAAAAAAAAAGGTTTCAAAATGAGTTGTCACAAATCCAAAATTTAAATCAGATTTAAAAGATCAGTTGAGAACATGCCCTTCACGTTTTTTATGTTGTTTTATTTATTTGTGCTATGCTGTTTTTGTTAAATTGCAAAGTTATTTCGTTAGATAACATAATCTTGTACGAGAATCCATGTTAAGCTGAATAATGAGTTAATTAATGGATTAGTTCAACTAGTGGTGACATTTTTTTCGGTGTGAAACTTAAGGATAGCCACTCACTTCCCAATTCAATAAATGATTCAAAGTTCTTTATAAAACACAATACACAAGTAATTTTTTTAAAAAAATAATACACAAGTAATCTGACCAAATTATAGACGAAAATCAACAATTAGGTTTGATTTTACCTGTTGAATGTTTCTAAGGACCACTAACAAATTTGAATTATCGGATAAAATTTTGCAAATACTAAAAACAAATTCTCACTATATTTTAGTAGTTTGGAATCACAATGACAATCAAATAAATAGCAACTTAAAAGATCACTATTCATTCCTTCAACTTGTTAATCTCGAATTTGAATTGAAACTTATATATCACTTGGCAAAAACTCGGCCCCTATGATTTTTCCATTTGACAAATGTCAGATTTACCTAGTTCTAATAAATTGATTAACAAGAATAAAAAATAGAGCATACTACTCATTTGACTTGCAAATAGATAATTATTCTATTTTAGTAGCTAGTTATGACAACTTTGCAATGAGTCTTCTAAAAGAACACTCAGCAAATTAACAAAATTTAAATAAATCTTTAGCAAATCACACAATGAACTATTCTTTTGGCTCTTCTATATATGATACCAAATGAATCTTCAATTAACTCTCCTAGAATAAATTAGGAAATTCTATGCAAGAATCATAGCATTTTGTAATTCGATGGTAAAACCCTTTTGATTCTTTACCAACCAATAATGTAGGATCATTAACATGGTTAGAGCAAAAGTGTTTGAAGTTTAGATGCAACGTATGATATATAGTCTTTCTGCTAATATGTTAATATAAAGATAGTTTAAAATAAATATTTTATTGATAAAGGACACTTCTATTGATATAAAACGCTTATTGTAAAAATGAGTCATCACACACCAGCCATGAGCTTGGGGGAATCGGTATATGAATATAATTCTGACAACAAAAAGGTAAATTATTTATTACTTCCTATGGCTTCATAGAATGTTGGATGACCCCTAAATTTTTAAAATAGCCACATAATCCCCTGTGATTTATGTAAAGTGGAAAATGGATGAAATGCACAATCAATTATGATATTTATATCAAATGCATTTTAAAAGCGCATGTGGTAAAATATTAATATTCATTTAACCCCATTATAATTTGTATAAATATCCACTTTATCCTCCTATAATTTTTGCATTTATCCACTTAATCTCCTTATATTTTTATATAAGGTGGTCAAGCTATCTATTAATTTAGCATTTAAGTATGGACATTATTAGTATTTCAACTAACACTGTTACATAGCTATTTTCCGTCAAGTTTCCATTTTATATAAAATTATAAGGGGTGAAGTGGATATTTTGAAATGTTAGAAGAGTCATGTGACAATAAATTAAACTATAGGAGAGTTACATGTAATTTACGCAAAAAAAAAAAAGCAAGAAGTCTTAGAAAGATACTTTTTGTATAGAGAATGCTTGGTTCATTACTCGTATAATGACTTTTACAAGAAAGTATATATCTACAACAAAAGTAAATAGACACAAGAGACCAAATTAGTGTCATGACTTTGACAAGAAAATATATATATATATATATATATATATATATATATCTACAACTACAATAAATAGACACAGGAGACCAAATTAGAGTAAATAGACGCCCAACAACCTTTAATGATGGGTTTAACAAACTGAGAAATGAATTTCACTACTTCTACAAATTCAAAAGCTTAGTCAAATATGTTCACATATTGGGATTTGATCATTAACGTCTTCCCAATGCACAAAATGAATGAGATGCAGAGACTAGTTCAGGCATCGGTACTAACATAGATTTCAAATTTCCATCTCTTCATCTTCTTCTTTTTATTGACGATTATAAAAGAGATTCACAGCACATTTTTCTATTCCCTAAATACAGTCCTTTTCGTGCAATAGTCCGATACTAATTCAGCAAAGGTATGCAAATTTCTTTCTGTTCATTGTTTTTCCCTTTCGGTTTATTAGTACTTCTATTGTTAGTTTTACCTTCCGACTATATAGATAAAAGAACTGGTACTGTTTTTTTGAAGAAGAGGATGAAATGGAAAGGACCTACTCTGCTGGTAATTCTGATTTGTTACTTTTAATACGAAAACTTGGAGGATTAATTTTTTTTTTTGTCCTTTTGCATACTTTTTATCAGTATAAAATTGCACTCTGAAGTCAACTTGTACGTTGCAAAATCACAGTCCATTGGAAGATATTTACTTAAAAGATAATTCTACGGTTGGTATCATTGATTGTAAGAAAAAATATGAATTCATATGTGCATAGACGTCTATACGAATCACGTGGGCCTCCATTTCATTACTTAAAGAAAATGTTTAGAGACCTCCATTCATTGCAGATTAAGTTCTATTTGTTTTTGATATTTTGCAGATCATGGGGATCATTCATGAAGCCAAATTGCAAGAATCGTCTCACGAAGATGATACAAACTGCGGCAAGCCATTGGACAGAAAATTGTCCAACTCTTCTATGAATGTCCCTGTAACTGAAGAAGATGTGAAAGATGCCGAATGCTTCAGCAAATTGGACTCCTCAAACAATGTGGATTCAAGAGGTAAAGTGCAGGAAAAGCCATTTCAGCGAATCTGGATGCGGGATGATGAGATCGATTTACTTCATATTATGATCGATCGCATGGAGCAAAATGCAGCTCAACCTCGTAGTTATGAAGACATTTTTTCTCATATTCGTGAACATCCACTTAGTTTTCAACCTACTAGGATTCAACTGAAGGAGAAGATTAGGCATTTGAGAGAAAAATACAAGAAGAATGCGAAAGAACCTCAAAAGTTTATCAAGTCTTATCATGAAGTAAGACTATTCGAATTATCGAGTAAAGTATGGGGTGTTGAACAGTCAGATTTTCTCCAATCCAGTGGAACAATTAAAGGTAATTGCCATTCCAAGGCAAAGGAGATACTGGAGGATGAAAAGGACACTTTTGCAGTGACAAGCAATTCAGCTTTACATGAACAAGTCGGATAGGATAATGGAGCAATTGGATTAGGTTATTGCAGATCAACTAAAAGTTTCTATGAGGTAATAGTCATTCTACCTTGCTGAGATCATGGATTTTATGGATTTCTGATGTTTTCAAATGCAATAATATGAAAATCTGATGGGTAAAAATTGTTTTAATTGAGATCATTCAATAACCATCAAACAGTAGAAGATCCAATAGCAGTGAAAAAATGACAAAGCTGTCATTATGGAGTTACTTAATGTAAACATAGAGACTATCTTAGAGCAACAATATCTTATGAAATGTTCTTCTGTCTTGTAGCAAACGACACATAGTTATGGCTAATCAGGTGTATATATATATAGCGGTAAGTGTTGTAACAATGCCATTTATGTTCATGTTTCCTATTCAATCTTACCTGACAATTTTTGTTATCTTGATCATATGTTGATGCTTTTGTCCGAAGAATTTCAGGCATTTTACTATTTTGTTTTTATTGTTTAGCTATGTCCACCAAATCGCCAGAAAAGAATAGTTTTGGCAAATTTTAGCATTACTAATTGCACAATTTTTTTCCAGCGCAGGGCCCTAAAAAGATGGATTAGACAGTCGATGCTGCTTTTGTTATTCGTTGCGCAAACTCTTGCTCTTGGGTTTATCTTGGCTAGTCTGCTCGTTGTTGAGTTCTATTGAAGTTCCTCCTTTTTTTTTGTCTTCGAGCCTTGAAGTTGGTTTTGGTGCTTCTGCACTTTTGATTCACCAAATGCCTTATCAAGTAGTTCATGTTGCTTCAATTTTGTATTTTGTTAATTTGTTTCTGGCTTTTAGACTATGAATTTAATCAAAATGGAAGTCTAGCGGTTTAAAGGGAAAAAAATTGTAACTTTCTAGTAAAAAATTAGAAAAAAAAATCTGCTTCATTGGGTTAAAATTTTTTCAAATTTATTACCTTTGGCAAATGTTTTCCAACTGTTTTAGTCTCTGTTATTTACTGCATGAAAATGTTGAAACATTTCCCCAGAGGAATTTCAGAAGATTATTAGCTCAAAATTAAGCTAAACTTTGGTTCCACCATAACCATACCCAAGACTTAAGTTACCTATATACTTCCTAAAAAAAAAAAAAAAGTTACCTATCTAAAACATTTTCAGCTGCCTTGTGCTAAAATAATAACCTCTACTGGTACAACAATTTCAAGTTCACAAATCGAGAAGACAAGAATGCATGACCGTCTTAGTTTTTTTTTTTTTTTTTTTTTTTAAACTTTGCTGGTAAGTTTTCATACTTTACCAAAAGATAATCGTGTATGACCACCTTATATTTTATCAAATAGAGACAAAGCCTTTCTTTGGAAAGTATGAAAAATGAAATAACAAATTACATTTGCAAATGATACGATATTTGCAGACTAAAAATGGTAGCTCAAAATGTATTCCTTAAACTCTTTTCAATCATAGAATATTAGTTTTAAAATTTTAATTTATTTTGAATTATTATTTGGGGTTTGAAATTCTTTGAACAACCACAAATGTCTGAGCATCCTCACGTAGTATAAGTTATATAAAACAATAGGACTAATAACTCCACTTTGCAATCCCAATTTTGGAATCGGTTTGGTAAAAGGGGCAAATTTTATTTTATTTTATTTAAAATAATTGTGAGTAGAGAGGTCTAATCGTAGTTTGTTGAAACGTAGGGTGACAGATGTAGCTACTTCGACAACATTGTACTGCTTCAGTTGAGTAGGAAAAATAGTAATCTTGAGAAGAGGGAAGTAAATACAATTATTATTGGATCATGTGTTAAGGAACTTGATACCCCTTAAGCAAGATTTTGGATTCGAGTTTTACCGATGAAGAAAACAGTGTTGAGAGAGTCATTTCCAAAAGGGGTCCAATAACGTGAGTTTTAAACAAAAAGGGGGGGGGGAGTAAATTAGATACTTTGCATTTTTTAACATATAAAGAAAAAAATAAATAATGAGTGAAAGTTTACCCAGTATAGTATTTCACACAAATAACAAAAAATTGAACACAAACATGCAAAGAAAAAAATAAAAATCATAAAGAAAAAATCAAGGATGACCTAATTAATGGTTCATTTGGAATGCAAGTTTTTGGAGTTTTGTATAAAATATATTGTAGCGATGTAATATATGTGAAATAAAAAAATAATTGAAAAATGTGTCAAGGAGATTTTTCTTCGCAAATTTGAATCCAAACAAGACAGGATCTTCAAAACATTTTTTTTGGATCTGCAATCCTTAAAAATCATCAATGAACCGGTTCTTTGTCTAATTTCTAAATTATTTTTTTAGAGTGATTTCATTTTCAATTTCTAGTTGCTTACTAATTTACAGATTCATGAGAGTTATCGTACATAAATTCTATGGATAATTTCAGAAACCTCCCCTGAGGTTTTTAATAATTTTGCTTGGCTCCCTTAAGGTTTCAAAAATTACACTTACCTTCCCTACCCATTTAAAATGACAATATTAACCTTAACATTTTAATAAAACTCTCTTGTTGCCATGTTCATACAAAGGATGGATTTTAAAATTTTTTTCCCTTTTTCCTTCTTATTAATTTTTTTTATATTTCATTAAAAATATAGAAGAACTATCAATGTTGTTGCTAATATCTATATAGATAAAATGTTAAACTAGTAATTTTTTGATGAATTTGAATATCATCCAAATTTTTTGTAGCTCTTTTTTGTAATAAAATCAAGTATAAATCAACAATAATTTAAAACAAATGGTCCAAATCACTACCACGTTATGGCAGTTCCATCACTAAACTAGTCCATAGACTTTATTAAAAAAAGATAATACATAAATTAAAAAAAAGCAAGATAGCACTTTCTTTTCTATCTTAAAAAGAATCTATATTTCCAATAAAGCATCATAAAAATAGCCTATTATAGCAAAAAATTTATTGTTATAGTTGATTATTAAATAACATATATTGGAATGAAAAACTTGAGTCTCCTTTTTTTAATAACTGTATCAAATTACTTCACAAATGTTGAGAGGAATGAATTAAACTTTATACGATAAGGGTATTTTAGGGTATTCATTAAATTTTTTACCTTATTTTAATGTTTGGTTACCAAAGTGTCAAAGCAAGAGGATAAGTGTAATTTTTAAAATTTAAGGAAATTAAGTTAAATAGTTAGAAACCTCAAGGGAGGTTTCTAAAATTATCCCTAAATTCTATTAAGATCACTATTACCTTTCATAATAGTAAAATTTGTCGGAAACATCATATGTTCTAATTATAATAAAGTTTTTTTTTCTAATGGCTAATCATAATAGCGTATGTTCTAATCATAATATAGTTTCTTTGTTTTTTGATAATGATGTCTATAGTTAAATTTTGTGAAAAGCCATAGTGTGTTTAACTAGGAAATTATTTGAATTTTTTTTGAAATAACATTCTAACACTTTTTGTAGTGTGATCTATATAAATCGAAAGGTGATTGAGAAAATAAAATGTTATTGACAAACATGTTTATGATATAAGAAATCTGTTCCTTTTTTTTCAAATAATCATCCAACAAACCAATTATTATCCAAACAAAGGCAATTTATTTCCCTTATTAATGTTACATCTGTTTTTTAAGTTACTCCCAGCCCGTCCTTTCCCATTCACTACACCATACAACATTTGACAGCTCCTTTATGCATTAAAAGAAATAGAACAATAAGGCAATTGCTGAACTACCAATCATCATACACCTCTACGTTCTCTCCATTGTGGGAATTGGAGAATTAGCATCACAAAAAATATGTGAAAAACGGTGACAGTGGTTTTGTTAAATAGCTATTAAATAGTATATGCCTAAACAAACTCATGAAATTTCCACTAATTATGAGAAATTGTACTTCAACTGAAAAATAACCATAAAATTGCTGAACCAACATAGGAATGAAAATCTTTTATAGTTGGAGTGGTCTAAATTGACAAATTGTGGCAAGTAGACTTTAAATGATATCACTAGAACGAAAACAAAAGAAATTAACGAAACAAAATGGGGGCGCTAAGTAGACATGATTAGACGATGAAATTCATTGAAATAAGCCAATTTTCCATATATTCTGATCTAATTATAATGTTTCCATGTGCTTTTCTCTATTTTCATGAATTTAGGAGTCTAACGATTTTGTTAACCTTTCGTGTTTTGCAAACTTTGGTTGTTGCTAATGTGCAGATTTAAATTCCAATTTAATGATTTGTATTTCCTAAATTTTGAAAGTTTCCCAAAGCTTGATTTTTAATAAAGAGATCTTTTGAATTCCTGAGGTTCTCCATTTCGTTTGAATTTCCACTTTCAGAACCTTAATTTATTGTCGACTATGCCATAATTACTCACCCATAATTCTCTCTCAATCTTTGCAAATAACCAAAAGTTGCTCCCAAGATATTATATGCAGAATTCTCGTAAACGTCTTCTCCATCAACAAATTCAGCAGTATCAGGAACTCCATCATGAGCAGAAGAAGGTTTAGAAAGCTTTCTGTTGCAAGTATCAAAAACTCCATGAAAATAGATTTAAAGGACAGAACAATTGGGTATTTGTTAGTGTCTTGTACTTATGGTCGTAATTTTCGTGCATGATTCAACAATTACGCTTTGTTGAGCGTCTATAAGTGCTGTAAAACAAGAATAAACCCCTTCCCATATTTGTGATTGAAAATACTGATATAAAGGAGATCAGTTTGGGGTAGTTTGATATTTTGCTTTTTACACTTTTACTATGTATGTATGTATGTATGGCTAACAGATCTTCTGTCCCACGTCCTATGCCATTTTCTGTCACACTTTTTATTATATTGTTATTTCCCTACATAAATATCATGTTTTAGTTCTTTTTTATTTCTTTAAGATCCAATAACTATTAATTGAGTAATACAAAAAATTTAACAAACTCAAAAAATCAAAATTCATAAAAAATGAGATTTTTTATGAATTTTCTAAATTTACTTTTCCAACAAAGTTAACTACTTTTTCTTAAACTGTGTGAAAAAAAAAACAGAACTATCAAAGTGGGACGGAGGGAGTATATTGTTTTTTTGAAGCTGTTGTATTTATTTTTTATTCAAATAATAGTTATTGGATCTTAAAAAAATAAAAAAGAACTAAAATATGATGTTTATATAGGAGAAATAGTAATATAATAAAAAGTGGGACAGAGAATGACATAGGGTGTGAGACAAAAGATCCGTTGCGGTATGTATGTATGTATGAATGTATGTATATGTGTCTGTACACACATATATATGTATGAATGTGTGTATATGTGTCTGTACACACATTTATATATTGTAATGCGAGGAAGAAAAAACTTATGGGTTTTGTAGCTAACACATAAAGAATTGATGAAAAGAAATTAATGTTGCTTATTTCTTCCTTAGAATTCATAATTATTGTTTTCTTACATCGTTAATGTTTCTTGGCGCAGCATGAAATTCTCGTATCACCAAAACACTTTTTGTTCATTTTTTTTAAGGTAAGAAGTTTATTGATATTCGAAGGAGAAACAAAACTATAAGCGGTAGAAATACAATCACAATGAACCAGTCAGCAAAAGACTATTAAAAACACTTTTTGTTGATCTTTCAGTATACCTTCTTTTTCTTTGGAAAATTAAAAAAGCTGTCAATCTGAAATGTTAACAATGATAGTAAACCCTCCATTTAAACTATAATATATTGAAAATCCTCCCAATGCTTTCGTCAAATTAATCTGATTTCTTCAAGGTTGTTGACTCTGGGCTTTCGTGAATGATGAAACTGAAATCACCTTTAAACCTTTTCCCTTTTCTCAAATCCTCCCAATATTTTTCTCAGTTAATCTTTTAAACCCATATATGTTGGAGGTTTTTGAAATCCTAGCAGTCCTATTCCCCAAAAAGGGTGGAAAACAGCAGGTTACAATGATCGAGTATCGATCCTGCATATAGGAGAGAAAACACAGCTACCCGGATTAATGCTGCATTATTCAAGCAATTCAAGGTACATAATGTTTCTATTGATTTGAGAAGTAGTGAATCGGATGGTTACCATGATGAAATCTTTTGGCATTCAAGCAATTCAAGGTACACACAAACGATTTTGGTCACTAGAAACTTGTTAAAGAAAAGAAATATGGTGGCATTTCTAGTCTTATTCAAACTCTAGGACATCAGTGTTCCCTTAGTGCATAATACCTGAGAAGGAACACTCATTACTTGAGAATTCCATGAAGAGGACCATCCCTTTTATGCTTTTCTTCGACAAAACATCTCTGTCCAAGCTACATCACCTCTAAGAATAGTTACTTAAAGACAGATAGGCATATGGTTTAGGCAAATGTTTGGTAATATATTCAGAATGATACAATGAACCAATTGCAGTTTAACAAAGCGTTTCCTATGATTGACAATAATCATGATATGCTGCTGTTTGGTTTGAGCAAGCAACTGGCTTCTCAAGCAGTTTGACTCAATTTAATGGGAAATTGTCAACAGAGAAATTAAGGAACAAACAAGCCAAATGGAAAATTTACAAATTCAAGAATGGAGGTAAGTATGCCAAAATTCAATAGTGATCGTGTTCACATTGATAGTTGAATTACAGCAATTAGAACATGAAATGGTAGTCCACCATCCTGAACTAGCATTAGTAATGCATAACCTAGAATACTAGGTAATATTAGAAATACTTGGAATGATCTATCAAATTCATGTCAGGTGAATATCACTACTGGCTAATATGGCATGATCAGCTCACCCAAGTTTTTGAAACATGGTAAGACTTCAAACTTTCTAGTAACAGGGGAACACTGCACTTACATAAAGTACAGCGTTGATAGCTAACAAATTCTGGAAATTTTCTATATCTTTTTTGTCAGAAAAGTCATCTTTCAAAACGAATGAGCAATGATATCAGAAAAGTTCTAGGACGAAAGCAGTAACTAATATTGGAGAAACTAGTAACATTACATGCAAAAGAACTACAAACCGAAATTGACGGAACCAAGTTGTTTCCAAATATAAAATCTACAGTTTAGATGACTCAAATTTCAAAAGACCATGCTGGAATTCCAAAAGATATAACCCGTCAGCCTCTAATTACTCTTCTTCTTCATACCTTCTAACACCAAGGTACAATGCTCCTTCATCAATTCTGACCTCTTCAACAAAAGCTCTACTTCAGCCTCGCGCAGTTTCTTCCACTTGTCCTCCAGCTCCATTGCTTTCCCATGGCCAATCAAACTCATGTTCTCTTTCAAGAAACTCCTTTGACCTGCAATTTTGTCAGCATTAATCATAATGGTCCATGAATCAACATCAAAAGATTTTGTTAGATAAGGATACTTGGACTGAAAATCATCTTCAGCATCATCTCTAAAAAATGTTTTCACCACATTCTTCTTCTTCTTCTTTTCTTCTTTCTTATCTTGTTTCACAAAACTAACAACTTTACCCATGCTTTTCACAGTTTCATTAGCTCTGTCAATAGCCGTGCCATCACCAGTTTCACCACCCCAAATCGATTTTGAGAGTTTAAATATTTCAAGCTCATTGGCGTTGAAATGAACAAAGCAATCCCCACCTTTCTCAAATTTCTCCACAGAATTGAAACCTTTACTTTTCAACCTCCTAATTTTCTCATAAATCTGACTTCTAGAAAACTCACGTCCAAACTTCCCTTTAACATACTTACAGAAAGCATTCATATTAGTGGAAGGATTTAGACCTTTCTCAGTCTTAAACTTGATGATGGATCGGAGAAGACACTTCACGTCATCATCGCTCCATTTCGTACCAGCACCTTCACCAATAGCGGCTGAAATGGCAGATGGCTCCTGTTTGTTCGGTTCATCAGCTTTACCTTTGGCCTTCTTCTCACTTCTCAAATGCTTTTGTTCATCTCCCTGGTCTTCCAAAGGGCGTTTTGAGGTGGAACTTGAGCCTTTTGATGTGAATTTGGTTGGAGGAATCAACTTTATCATAAAATCCGATGTAGAAGAATGTGTGGAAATTTCTAACTCTTCATCATCTCCTCCTTCCTTATCCTCCTCTTCACCAGAATCTGAGGAAGATTGAGATGGAGTGATGATTTCCTTTTGAGCACTGAACATTTGGTCAAGTTGAGTTGGTGATTCATGTATATTTTCTTCAACTTCAAATTCTTCTCCTTCTGATCTTTCTTCTTCCTCTGATTCTTCCTTATGTTCTGATTTTGAGTCTTCTTCTTCACCTTCTTCACCTTCTCGAGATTCTTCATCTTGTCCTTTTTCTGATTCTTCTTCTTCTGATTGTGTTGATGGAGGAGGATAATGGGTTGTTGGCTTCTTGGATTCCATGGTCTGAAAAGAGAGAGAGGGAAGAAGAAGAAGGGTTTGTTGTTGGTTATGTTTGAGGGAGAAGACAAGAGAGTGCAATCTATAAGGCTCAATTCTTTTATAATAACGTTGGCAATTTCAAATACTTTACGAATATTTTTTTTTGGTTGACCTTAATTAAACTACATGTTCTGCAAATGGCGAGACACCATTTTTATGTGCTTTTACAAACAACAAAGCGCCATTATTTTCATTTTTTGGAATAATTTGTTAGTCTTTAGATAAAATACAAAACTCTAACCCCGTTCTTGATGCTTTAGATGAAACTTTATTGAAAACATAAATTTGAGTAGAGTTCGGCTCCACATTAACTCAAGCTCAATAAGAAGCTAAGTTTAGTTGAAGTCAAAAGTAAATTATAACTAATGTAATCTTTTTAAAGTAACACAAAAAATACATAAATAAATAAGGATGCAAATTATTAAACTTGAATCTACAGGTCAAATACTCTCTTCGTCCCATAAAGATAAGCCTATTTCTTTTTCACATAGATTAAAAAATTTAATTAATATAATTACAACAATTGTTTTTTATTGGTACTTTTCTCAAATACTCTTAGTAGTTAATGTAGATCTAGTTATAAGTGCTGTATTTAATATTTCAAATAGAATAATTAACTAATGGAGTAGTGCATTTGCTATGTGCCTTAAATATGGACATATTAGTAAAATAACAAACTAACTACTCTTTAAAAAAGAAAATAAACCTATAATTTGATATAGATACAAAAAGAAAGTGATTCTTATCTTATGGAACGGAGGAAGTACCTTTTTGGTGGAGCTTGATTTGAGGGCTACTTAAATACTCAACTTGAGTTTAGCTAAGCCGCACATGACTTTCTAGCAGCACAATTAATTTGCATCGGAGAGCCTATGGGTGCAATTCAATCAGGCTAACTTAACTCGAACTAGCGAGTAGCTTGATCAACTACTTGACTCGAGCTCGGTCAATGCCGAATTTGAGTCAAGTTTGTGCTATTCGATTGAGATTTCGAGTCAAGTTCAAGTATATATATATTATATACTCGAGAACTCATCGAACACTATTGAGTACTCAGTGTAATATTTAATTAATATATTAAAAGTAATTAAATTACCTTTTTAGGTTGAATCTTAGCAATATTTATGATCCTAACCCTTTATCGAGTTCGAGTACTTGAGCTCAATATCGAACTCGCCAACTTCTTGAGCTCTATTGAATCAAGTTCGAGCCTTCCCAATATTATGCTGACTCGAGCTCGAGCTTTGCTCAAGCAACTCGCTCAAACTTGAGCTCGAGTTCGAATGCTACTATTAGTCATTGAGTTCGACCTCGAGTATGGCGAGCTTGATTTGACTCGATATCAACCCTACGCGAGCCCTTCTTTTTCTTTTTTTAATACTAAAACAAGTTGGATATTGCGTATAATTAGGCATGTTAATTAGTAGAGTTTGAATTGAATCCATTTCATTTAGACTCAAGCTTAATGAATTTACCGATACTCAGATCTAAAGCAGATGACGTGCGCGGGGTATACATATAATATTAAGCTCATCCCAATCAAGTTTTACATTTATAAATTCCTAAATACCCCACACGCGATTTATCGCAAGTATACGAATCGTGAGCGAGTATAGGGTATTAAGGGTCGATCCCACAGGGAAGATTGCAATTACCGATATTTTCAAACTCCTTTATTATTTAGACTACCACAAATATAAAATTTAAGAAAATAACGCTAGAAAGCTCCTAGAGATATGGAATTCCTTACTACTCTTGCAAATGAGATTATCGGTTAAGTGAATGCTATTATCTTGATTAGTTATGGCGTAATTTCCTAATGTATGTGAAACCTACATTCGTAGTGAATCAACTATACTTGTAATTAAACCATACCTACTCTCGTGGTTATGAAATTAACTACAAGTTCATTTCTTCTATGAAATTACATGAAACAAGTCACTTAAGCCGCATAGGTGCACCTCTACTCTCGTGAGTGTACTCCCTAGGCTTATCACTTCTTTGAACTAGTGTTAAATTCCAATTTTCATTGCAAACTTAACACCTTAAGATTATCATAATTAATGGCCAGTTAATCATGATTAGATAACCAAAAGTGATAAATAACTTGCTCAAAATAATATGACCAAATAACCAAATAAACATCATTAACAAAATATAGCAAGTTCAACCATAACTCTAGGCATAAACTTTAACTAAACATAATAAAAACACAAAGCCAACTTGTATTATAATTAAACATGAAATCCAATAAAAGAGAGAAAGTAGTAGAAGAGATATCACCCTTGTCACATGAGATTAACCTCTTCATCTTTGCTCCGCCAATCTTCATCCAAATCTAACTACAAATACAAGATGGATAAACTACTCTACCTATACTATACTAATGAACCAAGGAAACTCTAGTGAAAACTACATTTCTGGTGAGTTTCTCTAGCCTTCTCCCAAGTTATCTTGAATCCTGCAAGTCCATGGCTATATATAGATGAATGCAGTCAGGAAATGAGGCTTGAAACATCCCTTTTACAGCTGCTAATTGGTTGTCATACGTTCATCCATAGCTGTAAATTGTTGAAGGAGAAAACAGGTTGTACCAGCAGCTATTTCTGACCAGAATCTGGCTACTTCAACTGCTATTTTCTCTATGATGACGGCTGAATTAGCTCTTGCACAAAACATAGCAGTTGTAGTCCATTGAAATAGCTGTCCAATGCCTCAAGAATCATCCAATTTGGAGCTGTCTAGACCGAGATATGATAAAAATACCACTGACTGGTCAATTCCGCGTTTTCAGCTCTCAGCAGCAGACTTTGACTTCTGTATTTTGACATTTTGACTAGGAAAACAGCCGAATTGGACTTTGATGTCTTCACACCAAATGTAGATATATCTCTTAGCTTCAAAATGGTACCAAGATCACCTTGATCCGATCTGTGTAGCTCCAGATATAGTCAAAATACGAAAATGTGTCTGAATTGTCAAAGCTGACTTTTTCTTGATTCAAATTGCATTTTTCCTTTTACACTTCATATTTTATTTTCACCATTTTAATCCATCTTCAATCATCCAAATATTTTCTCAATGCACTTCATTTGATGATTGAATCATTAAACCTACAAAATATGAAGTTTTTACCATAAAAATCAATAGAAATGCAATTTTCATACTTTAACCACAAAATGCATATTTTCACTAGAATCTTAGTTAATTATTTATAAAACTAAATAAAACACACCAAAACTAATTAATAAAGCACACTAAAAATACGTAAAATATACTCTTATCAAATACCCCCACACTTGAACCATTGCTTGTCCTCAAGCAATAAGAAATACAAACCAACAATAATCCAAAATTTGAAAATAAACATATGTAGCATTTCAACTTCATTTCCTCAAAACAAAGTAAATAACCATTATGCAATTATTCAATTAAATTCAAGTACTCATAATATCAAGTAAAGGAGAGCCAATTATACCACCATTATAACAAATTCAAGTCAATTTCTCATCCTTAACCAATTTCATACGCAAGTAACTCATATGGCCAATAATATGCTTTCTAAACCCATGATCATCTTCTTATTTAACTTAAGGAGGGATTTATTTATATAATATAGCTAAATATTACTTAAGTTGTGAAAGTATCTTTTTACGCGAGGATCGACATTTTTAGATGAAGATCACCGGTTACTCAACACTTCACATACTCAAGTTGCTTTGCATACTCTTAATTCAAGTACCGTTTTACGCGAAAGTCGACATTTTTAGATGAAGACACCCGGTTACTAAGTACAAGAATCATTGGAGTAGAATAAATCTTTTTTTTTTCTTCTTTTTTTTTTCATTTATTTATTTTTTTTTTAAAGTAAAGATAATAACATTCCCTCGAAAGCATAATCATGAGAAGAGTATTGCAATTATTGACCATATTTATCACTTAACTTATAAAATCCAATAAAGAGAAGAAATTTCATCAAATATGCAAAAAAAATATAGGCATAATTTTCTCCACTTTAAAAGATATACTTTCCTACAAATGCAAAAATTATAATCACATAATAGTCATTTCCAAGTTAAATGAGAAAAGAAGTTTCCAAATCACATATATTTATCTCAAATATAGAAGGAATTTGAACTACTAATGGTATGGAACTTTGTTACCCCTTGAAAAAATTGAAAAAATATGAAACTTTTTGGGGCAAGTTTGCAATTTTGGACAAGATTTTAGAAAAATTTTGAATTTTAACACAAGTCCAATATTTGCAACTAATAATTCAATCACATACAATGTATATAATCTCAATTCTCCCCCCACACTTAACATGCACATTGTCCTCAATGTGTAAAAAGGAAAATGAAGATAAAGAAAAATAATACTCCCCTATTGTTGTGATTGAATATGAAGCTTCAAGGTATGTTGTTCGCCGGTCTTCATCACTTCATGAGTTCTATTGGATAACCATTAGTGATATAAACCTAAGAATGGAAAATGAGAAACCAAAGTGATAACAAAGGCTTAAGACATCAAAACGGCTATCCGTAACTTCAAGCCCTTGTTTTGGTGATGTACCTATAAAAAATACACAATAAGCAACTCAAGGTACAAGAAAATATGTGAGGAAAAGAAGAAAAAGAGAATCAAGGAACTTGCATTTTTTTCTTTTTTTTTTTTTTTCTCAGAAAACGTGGCTCAATAAAACGCGCCTTTAACTCGCGTTTTAGAAGTCGCGTTTTATGCACAAATCTTGCAGGAACAAAAACGCGACTGTGTTGTAAAACGCGACTTTTAGTCGCGTATTTGAAGTCGCGTTTTTGTATTATGATCCAGGCTTGAAAACGCGATTTAGCTTATAAACGCGACTTTGTGTCGCGTTTTACAGCGCGTTTTCTTCAGTCCCGTTGCAGAATTTGAAATGCGTTTTAATAAAACGCGACTCAGAAGCGCGTTTTCATGCTTGGTGCGTTTTCTTCTGCAATTTTTTTGCAAAAAATGAACTTTGAAAAATTACCATTGGTACCCCAATCACTCAAAATGCATCATAGATCATTTGTTTACAAAAATACTCAATGCATGCACATGTAAAACATTAAAAACATGCATTTTAGCCCCTTTTAACGGATCAAAAACAACAATTACTCAAATCGAGGGGTTGAGTTCCTTGATCAAATTTCGTCTTTTTCACCTCATTTGGTCACTTTTGCTTCCATTCCCAATACCTACAAATGAAAAATAACAAAATAACTCAAACACATACTGTAAACATAAAATCACACCAAAATAATATAAATAGCCAAAACATTGGGTTGCCTCCCAATAAGCGCTTTTATTTATAGTCGTTGGCTCGACTATATCACCTCCTTTTTCAAGGAGGCTTGGTTAACGAATAATCCACCATTTTAGGTCGTGGTGGATCATTAAAAGGTGACTTTATAGCAAAAGTCACATGTTCTAATGATGTGAGAAATGAAAGTGACTTACCTATCCCAAGTGTTTCATAGATATTACCTTGAATATACACCACTTGAGAACTTACCAAAGGAAATGTCATGAGAGTATCTTGGGCAGCAATACCCTTAGAACCTACACTTTCAATGCACTCCTCAAGAGGGGTAAAAAATGAGTCATTAAAACTTACCTCTTGAGGTTCAAAGTTAGTTCCAAAGATATTATCATGTGAAATGGATATTTGCTCATTAAAACACACTTGAGATTCATCATTTTCATCAAAATGCAACCCATTTTCACATACAACATTCCCACCATTCATGCTAGGATCATTTTGCAAATTATTAGAGGAAATAACTTCACACAATGCATTCAATTGCTCATGTATTCTACCAAAGTGAGAAGCTAATTCATCTATTCTTTCCTCAATCCTATCAAAACGGTCAGAAGTTGTATTAGCTAATTTTTCTAAAGCTAACTCCCAAGATGGCTTAGAATCATTAGCTACCATTTCAATTGCCAACTCCCAAGATGGTTTTGATTCATATTGGACACATTCAGGTTGGTAATCGTAAAAATATGAGGAATTATTATAAGTACATTGATTATCCCAACCATACACAGGAGAGTTGTTCCAATTAGCACTATATTGATCAAACCAAGGATTGTAATGCTTTAATTCATCATAATAATCCACATTTTGTACTTGTATACATGTATTAGTAGCATGATAATCTCCACACAAGTCACAAATCACATGATAAGAATTAAAAACATTTGCATTCCTCATTTGTTCAATTTCCTGCACAATTTTGTCCATTTGAACTTGTAGCATCATAACATCAAATTTAGCCTTTAAGCACCTTATACCATCTTCAAAAGACATACCTTCAGTAATTTCTTGGTTACCTCTGTTGAAGGAGCTTTGCACTTGGTAACCATCCATTGCCAATCTTCCACTTCTCAAGCTTTGTCCTCCCAGTTCACCTACCCTCCTCATTATCTAAAATTACTTTTAAACAATCTCAAAAGTATGATTAGTTAAGAAGGATAGATTCCAAGACACAAACTAAAACAGAAAAAAAAAATAATAATAATAATAATAAAAGTTGACAAAAAAAAATGGCATAAAACACACAAGATACAACAAAAATAACAAAAATAAGAAAAATTGTCTAAATTAATAAAGTTGCTCTTCACACCGATATTGCCAAATCTTCCCCGGCAACGGCGCCAAAAACTTGACGTGCGCGGGGTATACATATAATATTAAGCTCATCCCAATCAAGTTTTACATTTATAAATTCCTAAATACCCCACACGCGATTTATCGCAAGTATACGAATCGTGAGCGAGTATAGGGTATTAAGGGTCGATCCCACAGGGAAGATTGCAATTACCGATATTTTCAAACTCCTTTATTATTTAGACTACCACAAATATAAAATTTAAGAAAATAACGCTAGAAAGCTCCTAGAGATATGGAATTCCTTACTACTCTTGCAAATGAGATTATCGGTTAAGTGAATGCTATTATCTTGATTAGTTATGGCGTAATTTCCTAATGTATGTGAAACCTACATTCGTAGTGAATCAACTATACTTGTAATTAAACCATACCTACTCTCGTGGTTATGAAATTAACTACAAGTTCATTTCTTCTATGAAATTACATGAAACAAGTCACTTAAGCCGCATAGGTGCACCTCTACTCTCGTGAGTGTACTCCCTAGGCTTATCACTTCTTTGAACTAGTGTTAAATTCCAATTTTCATTGCAAACTTAACACCTTAAGATTATCATAATTAATGGCCAGTTAATCATGATTAGATAACCAAAAGTGATAAATAACTTGCTCAAAATAATATGACCAAATAACCAAATAAACATCATTAACAAAATATAGCAAGTTCAACCATAACTCTAGGCATAAACTTTAACTAAACATAATAAAAACACAAAGCCAACTTGTATTATAATTAAACATGAAATCCAATAAAAGAGAGAAAGTAGTAGAAGAGATATCACCCTTGTCACATGAGATTAACCTCTTCATCTTTGCTCCGCCAATCTTCATCCAAATCTAACTACAAATACAAGATGGATAAACTACTCTACCTATACTATACTAATGAACCAAGGAAACTCTAGTGAAAACTACATTTCTGGTGAGTTTCTCTAGCCTTCTCCCAAGTTATCTTGAATCCTGCAAGTCCATGGCTATATATAGATGAATGCAGTCAGGAAATGAGGCTTGAAACATCCCTTTTACAGCTGCTAATTGGTTGTCATACGTTCATCCATAGCTGTAAATTGTTGAAGGAGAAAACAGGTTGTACCAGCAGCTATTTCTGACCAGAATCTGGCTACTTCAACTGCTATTTTCTCTATGATGACGGCTGAATTAGCTCTTGCACAAAACATAGCAGTTGTAGTCCATTGAAATAGCTGTCCAATGCCTCAAGAATCATCCAATTTGGAGCTGTCTAGACCGAGATATGATAAAAATACCACTGACTGGTCAATTCCGCGTTTTCAGCTCTCAGCAGCAGACTTTGACTTCTGTATTTTGACATTTTGACTAGGAAAACAGCCGAATTGGACTTTGATGTCTTCACACCAAATGTAGATATATCTCTTAGCTTCAAAATGGTACCAAGATCACCTTGATCCGATCTGTGTAGCTCCAGATATAGTCAAAATACGAAAATGTGTCTGAATTGTCAAAGCTGACTTTTTCTTGATTCAAATTGCATTTTTCCTTTTACACTTTATATTTTATTTTCACCATTTTAATCCATCTTCAATCATCCAAATATTTTCTCAATGCACTTCATTTGATGATTGAATCATTAAACCTACAAAATATGAAGTTTTTACCATAAAAATCAATAGAAATGCAATTTTCATACTTTAACCACAAAATGCATATTTTCACTAGAATCTTAGTTAATTATTTATAAAACTAAATAAAACACACCAAAACTAATTAATAAAGCACACTAAAAATACGTAAAATATACTCTTATCAAATACCCCCACACTTGAACCATTGCTTGTCCTCAAGCAATAAGAAATACAAACCAACAATAATCCAAAATTTGAAAATAAACATATGTAGCATTTCAACTTCATTTCCTCAAAACAAAGTAAATAACCATTATGCAATTATTCAATTAAATTCAAGTACTCATAATATCAAGTAAAGGAGAGCCAATTATACCACCATTATAACAAATTCAAGTCAATTTCTCATCCTTAACCAATTTCATACGCAAGTAACTCATATGGCCAATAATATGCTTTCTAAACCCATGATCATCTTCTTATTTAACTTAAGGAGGGATTTATTTATATAATATAGCTAAATATTACTTAAGTTGTGAAAGTATCTTTTTACGCGAGGATCGACATTTTTAGATGAAGATCACCGGTTACTCAACACTTCACATACTCAAGTTGCTTTGCATACTCTTAATTCAAGTACCGTTTTACGCGAAAGTCGACATTTTTAGATGAAGACACCCGGTTACTAAGTACAAGAATCATTGGAGTAGAATAAATCTTTTTTTTTTCTTCTTTTTTTTTTCATTTATTTATTTTTTTTTTAAAGTAAAGATAATAACATTCCCTCGAAAGCATAATCATGAGAAGAGTATTGCAATTATTGACCATATTTATCACTTAACTTATAAAATCCAATAAAGAGAAGAAATTTCATCAAATATGCAAAAAAAATATAGGCATAATTTTCTCCACTTTAAAAGATATACTTTCCTACAAATGCAAAAATTATAATCACATAATAGTCATTTCCAAGTTAAATGAGAAAAGAAGTTTCCAAATCACATATATTTATCTCAAATATAGAAGGAATTTGAACTACTAATGGTATGGAACTTTGTTACCCCTTGAAAAAATTGAAAAAATATGAAACTTTTTGGGGCAAGTTTGCAATTTTGGACAAGATTTTAGAAAAATTTTGAATTTTAACACAAGTCCAATATTTGCAACTAATAATTCAATCACATACAATGTATATAATCTCAATTCTCCCCCCACACTTAACATGCACATTGTCCTCAATGTGTAAAAAGGAAAATGAAGATAAAGAAAAATAATACTCCCCTATTGTTGTGATTGAATATGAAGCTTCAAGGTATGTTGTTCGCCGGTCTTCATCACTTCATGAGTTCTATTGGATAACCATTAGTGATATAAACCTAAGAATGGAAAATGAGAAACCAAAGTGATAACAAAGGCTTAAGACATCAAAACGGCTATCCGTAACTTCAAGCCCTTGTTTTGGTGATGTACCTATAAAAAATACACAATAAGCAACTCAAGGTACAAGAAAATATGTGAGGAAAAGAAGAAAAAGAGAATCAAGGAACTTGCATTTTTTTCTTTTTTTTTTTTTTTCTCAGAAAACGTGGCTCAATAAAACGCGCCTTTAACTCGCGTTTTAGAAGTCGCGTTTTATGCACAAATCTTGCAGGAACAAAAACGCGACTGTGTTGTAAAACGCGACTTTTAGTCGCGTATTTGAAGTCGCGTTTTTGTATTATGATCCAGGCTTGAAAACGCGATTTAGCTTATAAACGCGACTTTGTGTCGCGTTTTACAGCGCGTTTTCTTCAGTCCCGTTGCAGAATTTGAAATGCGTTTTAATAAAACGCGACTCAGAAGCGCGTTTTCATGCTTGGTGCGTTTTCTTCTGCAATTTTTTTGCAAAAAATGAACTTTGAAAAATTACCATTGGTACCCCAATCACTCAAAATGCATCATAGATCATTTGTTTACAAAAATACTCAATGCATGCACATGTAAAACATTAAAAACATGCATTTTAGCCCCTTTTAACGGATCAAAAACAACAATTACTCAAATCGAGGGGTTGAGTTCCTTGATCAAATTTCGTCTTTTTCACCTCATTTGGTCACTTTTGCTTCCATTCCCAATACCTACAAATGAAAAATAACAAAATAACTCAAACACATACTGTAAACATAAAATCACACCAAAATAATATAAATAGCCAAAACATTGGGTTGCCTCCCAATAAGCGCTTTTATTTATAGTCGTTGGCTCGACTATATCACCTCCTTTTTCAAGGAGGCTTGGTTAACGAATAATCCACCATTTTAGGTCGTGGTGGATCATTAAAAGGTGACTTTATAGCAAAAGTCACATGTTCTAATGATGTGAGAAATGAAAGTGACTTACCTATCCCAAGTGTTTCATAGATATTACCTTGAATATACACCACTTGAGAACTTACCAAAGGAAATGTCATGAGAGTATCTTGGGCAGCAATACCCTTAGAACCTACACTTTCAATGCACTCCTCAAGAGGGGTAAAAAATGAGTCATTAAAACTTACCTCTTGAGGTTCAAAGTTAGTTCCAAAGATATTATCATGTGAAATGGATATTTGCTCATTAAAACACACTTGAGATTCATCATTTTCATCAAAATGCAACCCATTTTCACATACAACATTCCCACCATTCATGCTAGGATCATTTTGCAAATTATTAGAGGAAATAACTTCACACAATGCATTCAATTGCTCATGTATTCTACCAAAGTGAGAAGCTAATTCATCTATTCTTTCCTCAATCCTATCAAAACGGTCAGAAGTTGTATTAGCTAATTTTTCTAAAGCTAACTCCCAAGATGGCTTAGAATCATTAGCTACCATTTCAATTGCCAACTCCCAAGATGGTTTTGATTCATATTGGACACATTCAGGTTGGTAATCGTAAAAATATGAGGAATTATTATAAGTACATTGATTATCCCAACCATACACAGGAGAGTTGTTCCAATTAGCACTATATTGATCAAACCAAGGATTGTAATGCTTTAATTCATCATAATAATCCACATTTTGTACTTGTATACATGTATTAGTAGCATGATAATCTCCACACAAGTCACAAATCACATGATAAGAATTAAAAACATTTGCATTCCTCATTTGTTCAATTTCCTGCACAATTTTGTCCATTTGAACTTGTAGCATCATAACATCAAATTTAGCCTTTAAGCACCTTATACCATCTTCAAAAGACATACCTTCAGTAATTTCTTGGTTACCTCTGTTGAAGGAGCTTTGCACTTGGTAACCATCCATTGCCAATCTTCCACTTCTCAAGCTTTGTCCTCCCAGTTCACCTACCCTCCTCATTATCTAAAATTACTTTTAAACAATCTCAAAAGTATGATTAGTTAAGAAGGATAGATTCCAAGACACAAACTAAAACAGAAAAAAAAAATAATAATAATAATAATAAAAGTTGACAAAAAAAAATGGCATAAAACACACAAGATACAACAAAAATAACAAAAATAAGAAAAATTGTCTAAATTAATAAAGTTGCTCTTCACACCGATATTGCCAAATCTTCCCCGGCAACGGCGCCAAAAACTTGACGTGCGCGGGGTATACATATAATATTAAGCTCATCCCAATCAAGTTTTACATTTATAAATTCCTAAATACCCCACACGCGATTTATCGCAAGTATACGAATCGTGAGCGAGTATAGGGTATTAAGGGTCGATCCCACAGGGAAGATTGCAATTACCGATATTTTCAAACTCCTTTATTATTTAGACTACCACAAATATAAAATTTAAGAAAATAACGCTAGAAAGCTCCTAGAGATATGGAATTCCTTACTACTCTTGCAAATGAGATTATCGGTTAAGTGAATGCTATTATCTTGATTAGTTATGGCGTAATTTCCTAATGTATGTGAAACCTACATTCGTAGTGAATCAACTATACTTGTAATTAAACCATACCTACTCTCGTGGTTATGAAATTAACTACAAGTTCATTTCTTCTATGAAATTACATGAAACAAGTCACTTAAGCCGCATAGGTGCACCTCTACTCTCGTGAGTGTACTCCCTAGGCTTATCACTTCTTTGAACTAGTGTTAAATTCCAATTTTCATTGCAAACTTAACACCTTAAGATTATCATAATTAATGGCCAGTTAATCATGATTAGATAACCAAAAGTGATAAATAACTTGCTCAAAATAATATGACCAAATAACCAAATAAACATCATTAACAAAATATAGCAAGTTCAACCATAACTCTAGGCATAAACTTTAACTAAACATAATAAAAACACAAAGCCAACTTGTATTATAATTAAACATGAAATCCAATAAAAGAGAGAAAGTAGTAGAAGAGATATCACCCTTGTCACATGAGATTAACCTCTTCATCTTTGCTCCGCCAATCTTCATCCAAATCTAACTACAAATACAAGATGGATAAACTACTCTACCTATACTATACTAATGAACCAAGGAAACTCTAGTGAAAACTACATTTCTGGTGAGTTTCTCTAGCCTTCTCCCAAGTTATCTTGAATCCTGCAAGTCCATGGCTATATATAGATGAATGCAGTCAGGAAATGAGGCTTGAAACATCCCTTTTACAGCTGCTAATTGGTTGTCATACGTTCATCCATAGCTGTAAATTGTTGAAGGAGAAAACAGGTTGTACCAGCAGCTATTTCTGACCAGAATCTGGCTACTTCAACTGCTATTTTCTCTATGATGACGGCTGAATTAGCTCTTGCACAAAACATAGCAGTTGTAGTCCATTGAAATAGCTGTCCAATGCCTCAAGAATCATCCAATTTGGAGCTGTCTAGACCGAGATATGATAAAAATACCACTGACTGGTCAATTCCGCGTTTTCAGCTCTCAGCAGCAGACTTTGACTTCTGTATTTTGACATTTTGACTAGGAAAACAGCCGAATTGGACTTTGATGTCTTCACACCAAATGTAGATATATCTCTTAGCTTCAAAATGGTACCAAGATCACCTTGATCCGATCTGTGTAGCTCCAGATATAGTCAAAATACGAAAATGTGTCTGAATTGTCAAAGCTGACTTTTTCTTGATTCAAATTGCATTTTTCCTTTTACACTTTATATTTTATTTTCACCATTTTAATCCATCTTCAATCATCCAAATATTTTCTCAATGCACTTCATTTGATGATTGAATCATTAAACCTACAAAATATGAAGTTTTTACCATAAAAATCAATAGAAATGCAATTTTCATACTTTAACCACAAAATGCATATTTTCACTAGAATCTTAGTTAATTATTTATAAAACTAAATAAAACACACCAAAACTAATTAATAAAGCACACTAAAAATACGTAAAATATACTCTTATCAAATACCCCCACACTTGAACCATTGCTTGTCCTCAAGCAATAAGAAATACAAACCAACAATAATCCAAAATTTGAAAATAAACATATGTAGCATTTCAACTTCATTTCCTCAAAACAAAGTAAATAACCATTATGCAATTATTCAATTAAATTCAAGTACTCATAATATCAAGTAAAGGAGAGCCAATTATACCACCATTATAACAAATTCAAGTCAATTTCTCATCCTTAACCAATTTCATACGCAAGTAACTCATATGGCCAATAATATGCTTTCTAAACCCATGATCATCTTCTTATTTAACTTAAGGAGGGATTTATTTATATAATATAGCTAAATATTACTTAAGTTGTGAAAGTATCTTTTTACGCGAGGATCGACATTTTTAGATGAAGATCACCGGTTACTCAACACTTCACATACTCAAGTTGCTTTGCATACTCTTAATTCAAGTACCGTTTTACGCGAAAGTCGACATTTTTAGATGAAGACACCCGGTTACTAAGTACAAGAATCATTGGAGTAGAATAAATCTTTTTTTTTTCTTCTTTTTTTTTTCATTTATTTATTTTTTTTTTAAAGTAAAGATAATAACATTCCCTCGAAAGCATAATCATGAGAAGAGTATTGCAATTATTGACCATATTTATCACTTAACTTATAAAATCCAATAAAGAGAAGAAATTTCATCAAATATGCAAAAAAAATATAGGCATAATTTTCTCCACTTTAAAAGATATACTTTCCTACAAATGCAAAAATTATAATCACATAATAGTCATTTCCAAGTTAAATGAGAAAAGAAGTTTCCAAATCACATATATTTATCTCAAATATAGAAGGAATTTGAACTACTAATGGTATGGAACTTTGTTACCCCTTGAAAAAATTGAAAAAATATGAAACTTTTTGGGGCAAGTTTGCAATTTTGGACAAGATTTTAGAAAAATTTTGAATTTTAACACAAGTCCAATATTTGCAACTAATAATTCAATCACATACAATGTATATAATCTCAATTCTCCCCCCACACTTAACATGCACATTGTCCTCAATGTGTAAAAAGGAAAATGAAGATAAAGAAAAATAATACTCCCCTATTGTTGTGATTGAATATGAAGCTTCAAGGTATGTTGTTCGCCGGTCTTCATCACTTCATGAGTTCTATTGGATAACCATTAGTGATATAAACCTAAGAATGGAAAATGAGAAACCAAAGTGATAACAAAGGCTTAAGACATCAAAACGGCTATCCGTAACTTCAAGCCCTTGTTTTGGTGATGTACCTATAAAAAATACACAATAAGCAACTCAAGGTACAAGAAAATATGTGAGGAAAAGAAGAAAAAGAGAATCAAGGAACTTGCATTTTTTTCTTTTTTTTTTTTTTTCTCAGAAAACGTGGCTCAATAAAACGCGCCTTTAACTCGCGTTTTAGAAGTCGCGTTTTATGCACAAATCTTGCAGGAACAAAAACGCGACTGTGTTGTAAAACGCGACTTTTAGTCGCGTATTTGAAGTCGCGTTTTTGTATTATGATCCAGGCTTGAAAACGCGATTTAGCTTATAAACGCGACTTTGTGTCGCGTTTTACAGCGCGTTTTCTTCAGTCCCGTTGCAGAATTTGAAATGCGTTTTAATAAAACGCGACTCAGAAGCGCGTTTTCATGCTTGGTGCGTTTTCTTCTGCAATTTTTTTGCAAAAAATGAACTTTGAAAAATTACCATTGGTACCCCAATCACTCAAAATGCATCATAGATCATTTGTTTACAAAAATACTCAATGCATGCACATGTAAAACATTAAAAACATGCATTTTAGCCCCTTTTAACGGATCAAAAACAACAATTACTCAAATCGAGGGGTTGAGTTCCTTGATCAAATTTCGTCTTTTTCACCTCATTTGGTCACTTTTGCTTCCATTCCCAATACCTACAAATGAAAAATAACAAAATAACTCAAACACATACTGTAAACATAAAATCACACCAAAATAATATAAATAGCCAAAACATTGGGTTGCCTCCCAATAAGCGCTTTTATTTATAGTCGTTGGCTCGACTATATCACCTCCTTTTTCAAGGAGGCTTGGTTAACGAATAATCCACCATTTTAGGTCGTGGTGGATCATTAAAAGGTGACTTTATAGCAAAAGTCACATGTTCTAATGATGTGAGAAATGAAAGTGACTTACCTATCCCAAGTGTTTCATAGATATTACCTTGAATATACACCACTTGAGAACTTACCAAAGGAAATGTCATGAGAGTATCTTGGGCAGCAATACCCTTAGAACCTACACTTTCAATGCACTCCTCAAGAGGGGTAAAAAATGAGTCATTAAAACTTACCTCTTGAGGTTCAAAGTTAGTTCCAAAGATATTATCATGTGAAATGGATATTTGCTCATTAAAACACACTTGAGATTCATCATTTTCATCAAAATGCAACCCATTTTCACATACAACATTCCCACCATTCATGCTAGGATCATTTTGCAAATTATTAGAGGAAATAACTTCACACAATGCATTCAATTGCTCATGTATTCTACCAAAGTGAGAAGCTAATTCATCTATTCTTTCCTCAATCCTATCAAAACGGTCAGAAGTTGTATTAGCTAATTTTTCTAAAGCTAACTCCCAAGATGGCTTAGAATCATTAGCTACCATTTCAATTGCCAACTCCCAAGATGGTTTTGATTCATATTGGACACATTCAGGTTGGTAATCGTAAAAATATGAGGAATTATTATAAGTACATTGATTATCCCAACCATACACAGGAGAGTTGTTCCAATTAGCACTATATTGATCAAACCAAGGATTGTAATGCTTTAATTCATCATAATAATCCACATTTTGTACTTGTATACATGTATTAGTAGCATGATAATCTCCACACAAGTCACAAATCACATGATAAGAATTAAAAACATTTGCATTCCTCATTTGTTCAATTTCCTGCACAATTTTGTCCATTTGAACTTGTAGCATCATAACATCAAATTTAGCCTTTAAGCACCTTATACCATCTTCAAAAGACATACCTTCAGTAATTTCTTGGTTACCTCTGTTGAAGGAGCTTTGCACTTGGTAACCATCCATTGCCAATCTTCCACTTCTCAAGCTTTGTCCTCCCAGTTCACCTACCCTCCTCATTATCTAAAATTACTTTTAAACAATCTCAAAAGTATGATTAGTTAAGAAGGATAGATTCCAAGACACAAACTAAAACAGAAAAAAAAAATAATAATAATAATAATAAAAGTTGACAAAAAAAAATGGCATAAAACACACAAGATACAACAAAAATAACAAAAATAAGAAAAATTGTCTAAATTAATAAAGTTGCTCTTCACACCGATATTGCCAAATCTTCCCCGGCAACGGCGCCAAAAACTTGACGTGCGCGGGGTATACATATAATATTAAGCTCATCCCAATCAAGTTTTACATTTATAAATTCCTAAATACCCCACACGCGATTTATCGCAAGTATACGAATCGTGAGCGAGTATAGGGTATTAAGGGTCGATCCCACAGGGAAGATTGCAATTACCGATATTTTCAAACTCCTTTATTATTTAGACTACCACAAATATAAAATTTAAGAAAATAACGCTAGAAAGCTCCTAGAGATATGGAATTCCTTACTACTCTTGCAAATGAGATTATCGGTTAAGTGAATGCTATTATCTTGATTAGTTATGGCGTAATTTCCTAATGTATGTGAAACCTACATTCGTAGTGAATCAACTATACTTGTAATTAAACCATACCTACTCTCGTGGTTATGAAATTAACTACAAGTTCATTTCTTCTATGAAATTACATGAAACAAGTCACTTAAGCCGCATAGGTGCACCTCTACTCTCGTGAGTGTACTCCCTAGGCTTATCACTTCTTTGAACTAGTGTTAAATTCCAATTTTCATTGCAAACTTAACACCTTAAGATTATCATAATTAATGGCCAGTTAATCATGATTAGATAACCAAAAGTGATAAATAACTTGCTCAAAATAATATGACCAAATAACCAAATAAACATCATTAACAAAATATAGCAAGTTCAACCATAACTCTAGGCATAAACTTTAACTAAACATAATAAAAACACAAAGCCAACTTGTATTATAATTAAACATGAAATCCAATAAAAGAGAGAAAGTAGTAGAAGAGATATCACCCTTGTCACATGAGATTAACCTCTTCATCTTTGCTCCGCCAATCTTCATCCAAATCTAACTACAAATACAAGATGGATAAACTACTCTACCTATACTATACTAATGAACCAAGGAAACTCTAGTGAAAACTACATTTCTGGTGAGTTTCTCTAGCCTTCTCCCAAGTTATCTTGAATCCTGCAAGTCCATGGCTATATATAGATGAATGCAGTCAGGAAATGAGGCTTGAAACATCCCTTTTACAGCTGCTAATTGGTTGTCATACGTTCATCCATAGCTGTAAATTGTTGAAGGAGAAAACAGGTTGTACCAGCAGCTATTTCTGACCAGAATCTGGCTACTTCAACTGCTATTTTCTCTATGATGACGGCTGAATTAGCTCTTGCACAAAACATAGCAGTTGTAGTCCATTGAAATAGCTGTCCAATGCCTCAAGAATCATCCAATTTGGAGCTGTCTAGACCGAGATATGATAAAAATACCACTGACTGGTCAATTCCGCGTTTTCAGCTCTCAGCAGCAGACTTTGACTTCTGTATTTTGACATTTTGACTAGGAAAACAGCCGAATTGGACTTTGATGTCTTCACACCAAATGTAGATATATCTCTTAGCTTCAAAATGGTACCAAGATCACCTTGATCCGATCTGTGTAGCTCCAGATATAGTCAAAATACGAAAATGTGTCTGAATTGTCAAAGCTGACTTTTTCTTGATTCAAATTGCATTTTTCCTTTTACACTTCATATTTTATTTTCACCATTTTAATCCATCTTCAATCATCCAAATATTTTCTCAATGCACTTCATTTGATGATTGAATCATTAAACCTACAAAATATGAAGTTTTTACCATAAAAATCAATAGAAATGCAATTTTCATACTTTAACCACAAAATGCATATTTTCACTAGAATCTTAGTTAATTATTTATAAAACTAAATAAAACACACCAAAACTAATTAATAAAGCACACTAAAAATACGTAAAATATACTCTTATCAAATACCCCCACACTTGAACCATTGCTTGTCCTCAAGCAATAAGAAATACAAACCAACAATAATCCAAAATTTGAAAATAAACATATGTAGCATTTCAACTTCATTTCCTCAAAACAAAGTAAATAACCATTATGCAATTATTCAATTAAATTCAAGTACTCATAATATCAAGTAAAGGAGAGCCAATTATACCACCATTATAACAAATTCAAGTCAATTTCTCATCCTTAACCAATTTCATACGCAAGTAACTCATATGGCCAATAATATGCTTTCTAAACCCATGATCATCTTCTTATTTAACTTAAGGAGGGATTTATTTATATAATATAGCTAAATATTACTTAAGTTGTGAAAGTATCTTTTTACGCGAGGATCGACATTTTTAGATGAAGATCACCGGTTACTCAACACTTCACATACTCAAGTTGCTTTGCATACTCTTAATTCAAGTACCGTTTTACGCGAAAGTCGACATTTTTAGATGAAGACACCCGGTTACTAAGTACAAGAATCATTGGAGTAGAATAAATCTTTTTTTTTTCTTCTTTTTTTTTTCATTTATTTATTTTTTTTTTAAAGTAAAGATAATAACATTCCCTCGAAAGCATAATCATGAGAAGAGTATTGCAATTATTGACCATATTTATCACTTAACTTATAAAATCCAATAAAGAGAAGAAATTTCATCAAATATGCAAAAAAAATATAGGCATAATTTTCTCCACTTTAAAAGATATACTTTCCTACAAATGCAAAAATTATAATCACATAATAGTCATTTCCAAGTTAAATGAGAAAAGAAGTTTCCAAATCACATATATTTATCTCAAATATAGAAGGAATTTGAACTACTAATGGTATGGAACTTTGTTACCCCTTGAAAAAATTGAAAAAATATGAAACTTTTTGGGGCAAGTTTGCAATTTTGGACAAGATTTTAGAAAAATTTTGAATTTTAACACAAGTCCAATATTTGCAACTAATAATTCAATCACATACAATGTATATAATCTCAATTCTCCCCCCACACTTAACATGCACATTGTCCTCAATGTGTAAAAAGGAAAATGAAGATAAAGAAAAATAATACTCCCCTATTGTTGTGATTGAATATGAAGCTTCAAGGTATGTTGTTCGCCGGTCTTCATCACTTCATGAGTTCTATTGGATAACCATTAGTGATATAAACCTAAGAATGGAAAATGAGAAACCAAAGTGATAACAAAGGCTTAAGACATCAAAACGGCTATCCGTAACTTCAAGCCCTTGTTTTGGTGATGTACCTATAAAAAATACACAATAAGCAACTCAAGGTACAAGAAAATATGTGAGGAAAAGAAGAAAAAGAGAATCAAGGAACTTGCATTTTTTTCTTTTTTTTTTTTTTTCTCAGAAAACGTGGCTCAATAAAACGCGCCTTTAACTCGCGTTTTAGAAGTCGCGTTTTATGCACAAATCTTGCAGGAACAAAAACGCGACTGTGTTGTAAAACGCGACTTTTAGTCGCGTATTTGAAGTCGCGTTTTTGTATTATGATCCAGGCTTGAAAACGCGATTTAGCTTATAAACGCGACTTTGTGTCGCGTTTTACAGCGCGTTTTCTTCAGTCCCGTTGCAGAATTTGAAATGCGTTTTAATAAAACGCGACTCAGAAGCGCGTTTTCATGCTTGGTGCGTTTTCTTCTGCAATTTTTTTGCAAAAAATGAACTTTGAAAAATTACCATTGGTACCCCAATCACTCAAAATGCATCATAGATCATTTGTTTACAAAAATACTCAATGCATGCACATGTAAAACATTAAAAACATGCATTTTAGCCCCTTTTAACGGATCAAAAACAACAATTACTCAAATCGAGGGGTTGAGTTCCTTGATCAAATTTCGTCTTTTTCACCTCATTTGGTCACTTTTGCTTCCATTCCCAATACCTACAAATGAAAAATAACAAAATAACTCAAACACATACTGTAAACATAAAATCACACCAAAATAATATAAATAGCCAAAACATTGGGTTGCCTCCCAATAAGCGCTTTTATTTATAGTCGTTGGCTCGACTATATCACCTCCTTTTTCAAGGAGGCTTGGTTAACGAATAATCCACCATTTTAGGTCGTGGTGGATCATTAAAAGGTGACTTTATAGCAAAAGTCACATGTTCTAATGATGTGAGAAATGAAAGTGACTTACCTATCCCAAGTGTTTCATAGATATTACCTTGAATATACACCACTTGAGAACTTACCAAAGGAAATGTCATGAGAGTATCTTGGGCAGCAATACCCTTAGAACCTACACTTTCAATGCACTCCTCAAGAGGGGTAAAAAATGAGTCATTAAAACTTACCTCTTGAGGTTCAAAGTTAGTTCCAAAGATATTATCATGTGAAATGGATATTTGCTCATTAAAACACACTTGAGATTCATCATTTTCATCAAAATGCAACCCATTTTCACATACAACATTCCCACCATTCATGCTAGGATCATTTTGCAAATTATTAGAGGAAATAACTTCACACAATGCATTCAATTGCTCATGTATTCTACCAAAGTGAGAAGCTAATTCATCTATTCTTTCCTCAATCCTATCAAAACGGTCAGAAGTTGTATTAGCTAATTTTTCTAAAGCTAACTCCCAAGATGGCTTAGAATCATTAGCTACCATTTCAATTGCCAACTCCCAAGATGGTTTTGATTCATATTGGACACATTCAGGTTGGTAATCGTAAAAATATGAGGAATTATTATAAGTACATTGATTATCCCAACCATACACAGGAGAGTTGTTCCAATTAGCACTATATTGATCAAACCAAGGATTGTAATGCTTTAATTCATCATAATAATCCACATTTTGTACTTGTATACATGTATTAGTAGCATGATAATCTCCACACAAGTCACAAATCACATGATAAGAATTAAAAACATTTGCATTCCTCATTTGTTCAATTTCCTGCACAATTTTGTCCATTTGAACTTGTAGCATCATAACATCAAATTTAGCCTTTAAGCACCTTATACCATCTTCAAAAGACATACCTTCAGTAATTTCTTGGTTACCTCTGTTGAAGGAGCTTTGCACTTGGTAACCATCCATTGCCAATCTTCCACTTCTCAAGCTTTGTCCTCCCAGTTCACCTACCCTCCTCATTATCTAAAATTACTTTTAAACAATCTCAAAAGTATGATTAGTTAAGAAGGATAGATTCCAAGACACAAACTAAAACAGAAAAAAAAAATAATAATAATAATAATAAAAGTTGACAAAAAAAAATGGCATAAAACACACAAGATACAACAAAAATAACAAAAATAAGAAAAATTGTCTAAATTAATAAAGTTGCTCTTCACACCGATATTGCCAAATCTTCCCCGGCAACGGCGCCAAAAACTTGACGTGCGCGGGGTATACATATAATATTAAGCTCATCCCAATCAAGTTTTACATTTATAAATTCCTAAATACCCCACACGCGATTTATCGCAAGTATACGAATCGTGAGCGAGTATAGGGTATTAAGGGTCGATCCCACAGGGAAGATTGCAATTACCGATATTTTCAAACTCCTTTATTATTTAGACTACCACAAATATAAAATTTAAGAAAATAACGCTAGAAAGCTCCTAGAGATATGGAATTCCTTACTACTCTTGCAAATGAGATTATCGGTTAAGTGAATGCTATTATCTTGATTAGTTATGGCGTAATTTCCTAATGTATGTGAAACCTACATTCGTAGTGAATCAACTATACTTGTAATTAAACCATACCTACTCTCGTGGTTATGAAATTAACTACAAGTTCATTTCTTCTATGAAATTACATGAAACAAGTCACTTAAGCCGCATAGGTGCACCTCTACTCTCGTGAGTGTACTCCCTAGGCTTATCACTTCTTTGAACTAGTGTTAAATTCCAATTTTCATTGCAAACTTAACACCTTAAGATTATCATAATTAATGGCCAGTTAATCATGATTAGATAACCAAAAGTGATAAATAACTTGCTCAAAATAATATGACCAAATAACCAAATAAACATCATTAACAAAATATAGCAAGTTCAACCATAACTCTAGGCATAAACTTTAACTAAACATAATAAAAACACAAAGCCAACTTGTATTATAATTAAACATGAAATCCAATAAAAGAGAGAAAGTAGTAGAAGAGATATCACCCTTGTCACATGAGATTAACCTCTTCATCTTTGCTCCGCCAATCTTCATCCAAATCTAACTACAAATACAAGATGGATAAACTACTCTACCTATACTATACTAATGAACCAAGGAAACTCTAGTGAAAACTACATTTCTGGTGAGTTTCTCTAGCCTTCTCCCAAGTTATCTTGAATCCTGCAAGTCCATGGCTATATATAGATGAATGCAGTCAGGAAATGAGGCTTGAAACATCCCTTTTACAGCTGCTAATTGGTTGTCATACGTTCATCCATAGCTGTAAATTGTTGAAGGAGAAAACAGGTTGTACCAGCAGCTATTTCTGACCAGAATCTGGCTACTTCAACTGCTATTTTCTCTATGATGACGGCTGAATTAGCTCTTGTACAAAACATAGCAGTTGTAGTCCATTGAAATAGCTGTCCAATGCCTCAAGAATCATCCAATTTGGAGCTGTCTAGACCGAGATATGATAAAAATACCACTGACTGGTCAATTCCGCGTTTTCAGCTCTCAGCAGCAGACTTTGACTTCTGTATTTTGACATTTTGACTAGGAAAACAGCCGAATTGGACTTTGATGTCTTCACACCAAATGTAGATATATCTCTTAGCTTCAAAATGGTACCAAGATCACCTTGATCCGATCTGTGTAGCTCCAGATATAGTCAAAATACGAAAATGTGTCTGAATTGTCAAAGCTGACTTTTTCTTGATTCAAATTGCATTTTTCCTTTTACACTTCATATTTTATTTTCACCATTTTAATCCATCTTCAATCATCCAAATATTTTCTCAATGCACTTCATTTGATGATTGAATCATTAAACCTACAAAATATGAAGTTTTTACCATAAAAATCAATAGAAATGCAATTTTCATACTTTAACCACAAAATGCATATTTTCACTAGAATCTTAGTTAATTATTTATAAAACTAAATAAAACACACCAAAACTAATTAATAAAGCACACTAAAAATACGTAAAATATACTCTTATCAGCAGATCTTAATGAATTTGGAAAAGAAAATTTAAATTTAGATTCAGATCCTTATAGATTTGGTCAACTAAATTGGTATCCATGGATATTTTTTTATATGTGTAACTAAAAGTTAAATTCATAAATCAAAACATATGAAATTCAAAGAGAGCGGAATTACAATCCAATTAGTATTTACAAAAAATAGAATCAACATTCAAGAGTGTTGCATTCAAAAAATCATGAACGGAAAAAGTATGAAGTCTTATCAAATAATTCTATGTACTCGAAAATATTAATGTTTATCCAATATTGAAACTTGCATATATTTATACGTCCAATTTTTCTCACATAAACTTTTGGGTCCGAGTAGGTCTCGATTTGGATATGGACATGAATCGTATAAAACCAGATTTTATCTAGAACCACAAGTATTTCACGAGATGTAGATCTAGGTAGGGTCTGTGTACTTTGAAAATTCAAAATCCTAACTCAAGAAAAACAAGATAGGATATGGGTTAGATTTGAGTAATGCCCAAATCACTGACATGCTTACATGCAATGTTGCAAAATAATTGCCAGTCTACACTTAAAGATTTATAAAGAGAAAATAAAAAGTATTGACTTTTGATAGTATAAGCGCACATTATTAAGTTTCTCAAGAAAATAAGGTTTTATCTAGGAATTAAGAAAATTTTCCTTTTCTTCAATATTTTCCAAAAACTTCACTAGTAGATTCCTATACTTGACTATGGGATTCTTTTTTGAAAGATCCACCAAAAAAGAAAATCCTTTAATCATGATCAACAAGAGATTTCTTTTCCCATCCTTCATTTAGTTTTCTAAAGCAGTGCCATAAAAATTTCGATAGTCAAATAATTTTCTTTTGATTTTAATATTTCATTAATCTAGAAAATTAAAAGAAGTGTAATTCAATGAAATATATATTTGTAAACTAGAAACTCAATGTTCATACTATGTAATTAGTCTCAAATATATTAAAAGGGATAATTTCATAAACCTCCCTTGAGGTTTTCATCAATTTCACTTGATACCCTTGAAGTTTTAAAAATATTACTAGCCTTCCCTATTTTCAAATTATTGTAACATTCTCAAACTAATTTAATTATATGATTAAAATAGTATGTTTAGGAGAGAGAAAATTATTTCCTTTCAATGTTTTCCATTTGTTGAGGCTCCTTAGTTATAATGGCAAATCAATTTAAAATCCTTTAACACTTAAAAACTTGATGGATGTGTTTTTTAATGAAAAATTATAAGTTTGGTGTTGAGAAATCCTTTAACAATCTTATCTATAATTTGGAGACAAAATTTAAAATTGACAAGTTACACATAATCAACAATGCATATAAAATCTATTTAAAATATTGTAAAGAAGAAGAAAATAACATTTTTCACCTTCTAAACATCTCAAATAAGTTTTAAATGTATATTTTAAATGTTTTTTTCTTTTCTAAATTTTCAAGTCATCTATTGAGATAAATAAAAATTAAAGATTCTAAACAATTCATTAAATTTTCTCAAAACATTTTATATAAAAAGAAAGATTTTTTCCATTTGGTTATCTAAAGGCGCACAACTAGGCCTGTCAACGGGTCGGGTCTAGACCCGGATCCGGACCGGATCCGTGAAATTATTGCGGGTATCGGTAGGGATTTAATTCCGTTTTCCGGATCCGGATCCGGATCCGTTTTGTCAAACAAAAAAACGGGTCGGATACGGAATATAGTATTCCGGCCCGTATTAGACCCGGATCCGGATATAAATGAATTAATAATTTTAAATATGTATATTTATCAATATAATTTGATTAGAGTGATGTATTTTAATAAAGTTAATTTGATTTCTTTTCTTATTTGGTTTTTTCTTTGCATTAGTTAAAAATTAGTTTACAAATATATTTTTTTTTCATTTTTATTAGAAATTATAAATTTTGCTAAATTTGTTCGGGTAGACCCGGATCCGGATCCGGGACCCGCCGGACCCGCCGGATCCGGATCCGGAACATAGAATAAAAGACCCGTCGGGTAAACGGGTCGGGTCCGGGTCCGGCATAGTAATTCGGGTCCGGGTCCGGAATAATGAATTCCGGCCCGGACCCGGCCCGTTGACAGCCCTACGCACAACAAGGATAGGTAAATGAAGATGGGCCCAATATTGGAGTTTTAAAATCATAGCTAGCTCCCTGATTTGCAACACTTTTGTGGAAGAAATCTACATTTGTATAAAAAAAAAATAATAACAATAATATTGGATTCATTTCTAATTATATGACCTTAAAGTTTTCCAAATAGACAAAACCTAAAGGAAAAAATTCTTCTGTAATTTGAAAACATGTTAAATATAATTTTATTATTTATTCGCACTTTAAAAAGCATATTGCTTATGGTTGCAGTTACTATATTTTGTCCCTTTAAAAAAGTACATCTTCATACTTTTTGTCCTTATTTTTGACATTTGATTATCATACTTACAATTTTTTTAAAAAAAAAAAAATTTTCTCAAAACATTTTATATAAAAAGAAAGATTTTTTCCATTTGGTTATCTAAAGGCGCACAATAAGGATAGGTAAATGAAGATGGGCCCAATATTGGAGTTTTAAAATCATAGTTAGCTCCCTGATTTGCAACACTTTTGTGGAAGAAATCTACATTTTTATCAAAAAAATAATAATAATAACAATAATATTGGATTCATTTCTAATTATATGACCTTAAAGTTTTCCAAATAGACAAAACCTAAAGGAAAAAATTCTTCTGTAATTTGAAAACATGTTAAATATAATTTTATTATTTATTCGTACTTTAAAAAGCATATTGCTTATGGTTGCAGTTACTATATTTTGTCCCTTTAAAAAAGTACATCTTCATACTTTTTGTCCTTATTTTTTACATTTGATTATCATACTTACAATTTTTTTAAAAAAATAATAATTTTCTCAAAACATTTTATATAAAAAGAAAGATTTTTTCCATTTGGTTATCTAAAGGCGCACAATAAGGATAGGTAAATGAAGATGGGCCCAATATTGGAGTTTTAAAATCATAGTTAGCTCCCTGATTTGCAACACTTTTGTGGAAGAAATCTACATTTTTATCAAAAAAAAATAAAATAATAACAATAATATTGGGTTCATTTCTAATTATATGACCTTAAAGTTTTCCAAATAGACAAAACCTAAAGGAAAAAATTCTTCTGTAATTTGAAAACATGTTAAATATAATTTTATTATTTATTTGTACTTTAAAAAGCATATTGCTTATGGTTGCAGTTACTATATTTTGTCCCTTTAAAAAGTACATCTTCATACTTTTTGTCCCTATTTTTGACATTTGATTATCATACTTACAATTTTTTAAAAAAAATAATAATTTTCTCTTTCCTAAAATAAATAATTTAATCATATAATTTGAATTGGGTTAAGAATATTACAAAAATTTGAAAATATGGGAGGTAAATAATATTTTTAAAACTTTAAGAAAGCTGAGTGAAACTCTTAGAAACCTTAATGGAGGCTTGTGAAATTATCCCATATTAAAAATGGGGTTCAATTTAGAAGCACAATCGTTATTAAAATATATGGTGAAGGTATTATCGAAGTGAAATCGTACTTTTATTGCAGTCTAGTTATCAATTGGAAAACCAATCCATAGCATTATTGACACAGCCAAGCTCTTCAAAATGTCATAATGAAATAATTTTAATTGATGCATCACCCATATTCAAGACTTCTTTGACAAATGGAATTTTCTGTCAATGAACTAATCCAATATTCTATATCTGTGGTTGTGCTCTGAATTACATCAAGTTATCACCTACAACAGCTTCCAAGCCTCATTTAACACACTATCATGAATGAAAAACAATTTTCAATTATCACCCATAACAATTTCCAATTATCACCTTTGCTATGGGTTGCTTCCAATTATCACCTATAACAATTCCCAAGCCTGGTTCAACACACTATAATTAACGAGAACTATCAAAATTGATAGCAAAAATGAGCTGTAAAATTAATGTAGGGACTCTTCATATACTTATTTGACCACCAATAAATTCGTCTTGGAACTGAGAAAAACATCAATGATCATCCAACTCCAAAACCGCTAGTCTATTCATTGATTTCCAAAATCGATGACAGCACATCTGAACACTATAACGAACGTTTTGTCTCCAAGATTTAGATGAAATAACTTATGAAAATCCTTCTACGATTTATTAATCCCTAGAATCAAAAACTTAAATTCTACAAAATTGTCTTACTAAACAAGATTGGAAAGTTGCTATGTGATTTTGTCTAGGAACTGACGGTTTACACCCTAATTTTGGGTCATTCACATTTTACCTCCCTAGATGGAGACAATGGGTTTTAAAGGGTCAAAGTACAAAGGGGCAAATTGTAATTATGAACCCAAAATTTTATGGAGGTCATGGCACTTGCCATACCTAGTGGTTGTCAAGGAGCTTACATTTGACGCCCTAAATTTTTCTTTCCATCAGTAGGTCTGTATCCCATAATTAATCTAAATCTAAAGTCTAATTAATCTAATCAACAATGAGATACTTTTTCAAAACATTTTTATCATTTTTCTTTTTTCTTACACATGATAAAACAATAAAGTTCTTATTTTTACATATTCATTGTCATGTTTTCTTAGAATAAATTTTATAATAACAAGTCTTCAAACATAAATGAAAGAACTTGAAAGAACTACAACCGTAACCTAAAAAAATCAAAACCATAATTGGAATAAAATGAGAATCGAAACCGAGATTCAAAAACTATAACCGTAATCATCCCTATAAGGGCTAGCTAAGTTCCACCATTCAGAAAATTTAGAACCAGTGATGGAGCTCTCTCACCGATCCTAAATCAACCATTAAGCAAGCCAAGATTTTAATCATGACTGAAATGAAATTTATCGTACTTTTAGTGGCACTTTACCCCAAATGGGGTGAAATATAAATAAAAATACCAACTCTTCCTATACAATTAATAACACTTTATCCCCTCCACTTTTGGGGTTAAAAACGGTTACATCTTCAAACAAAAAGGATTGTATATGACTCAAAAATTCACGTGTTTAGATTTTTTTTTATTATTATGATTTGACATTCTATGAGCACCCTTCAAAATTCTTGGCGAAACTAGGCATCTTTGGATAGGAAGTTATTTAGGAAAATCATTTTTCTTGTCTCATAAATATATTTTTTAATTATTTTATTTCTATATTCAAACAACTTTGGTTACACATATGTCAGATTACAAAAGGTCTTATAGGATTATTTTAATTTTTTAATTTTTTTTACAAATACCCTTCAATCCAAACAAACTCGGTATTAACATTCGTTTTTCTATATTAATCTTGTAACTTTAATTGACAAAGACAAAATAGATCTCCACTTGTGTTTCTATGGACCAATAAACTCTTAATTAGTTGCCAAATTTGATTATGTCTTTCCATTTTAATCCTCAATTGTACGCAAAAAATATGTGATAAGCCAACTTGGCCCTCATGCAAGGGGAACGAATTGACCATTCACCAGTTTCTCACCATGGCTCTAAAACTAAACTTCAAAATTTACACTTTAGAAATCTTAAATTTTACTCTAAAATCAACCGCTATTTGGTACGGATGTATGTCGACTGGCTTAGCTTTAGTAAGTGGCCTGATCTAAACTAAAATTTCTGTACAATGTTACTTGTAAAAAGAATATGAGCTCTACTTGGGATAGGCTCGTAAACCACCAAACTTTTAAAAAAAGAGTGAAAAAATGAATTTCAACCTCAAAAAAGTTGACAAGAATATGAGATAAGAAATTAACTAGAAACAACTAACATAATATACTAGTGCTTTGTAAAACTATAAGAAGGCATTTGGATTGAAAGTTTTTATAGGAAAATTTTTAGATTGTTTCATTGACACTTTTTCTATCCAATTTTTTTTTTTATTTCACATATATTACATCGCTGTTGTATATTTTTCTGTAGAACTCCAAAAACTTGCAATCCTAATGAGACCTAGGAGTTTAATTGGAAACAACTTAAAAAAATAAAACCCGAGGGCAATTCAAAACAAAAATATGTTATGCATTCAATCTTAGCTTTAGTCCCAACTTTTGACTTTGAAGTCTTTCATTTATGATTTTTCCTTATTAAACTAGCACTAAGATTGATGTGTGGTGCCTGTTCTTTTCTTTGTTCTTTTTATTTCCATCTAGGAAATGAAGTGTTTTTTTCTTTTGAGTTGTACATGTGTAGGAGAATTCAAAACAAACCACTAGGGCAATTCAAGACAAAACTTACTTTGTTTCACAATTTCTAGTCTGACACAAGTATAAATTTGCAATGTCAATAAGGAGGACTCACCAAAAGAGAAGAATGCCCTACAAAGAAAAAAGGTAGTGCAATGACAAAAGCAAATCCTAGGAACTATTACATCCTGGTTTTTCTTCTTCAGAAAGGCAAAAATTTTGTTGTACCATAAAAATACCAACTTACAGAGAAGAGGGCAGGAACACGAACGATGAAACAAAAGGAAGAAAAGTAGAAATTGCAATTCTGTCAATAGACATGATTGCTTTTCTGCTGATAAACTGTTTCATTCATTTTCTTCTGAGTTTTTCCTTCCACACTGACTTCCAGTTACAATGCCATATCTCGAACTTGGTAACAGACTTAATCTCCCAAATTTGGTCTCATAAAATCTGGTAAGCTCAAACCTGTTACCAAAGGTGCATCAGAGTTCGAAATTAACAGATGAAGCAAAAAAGGATATGAAATTGATACAGATTATGTGGTTTCAAAAGGAAAGATTACAAAAGAATTAAAAAAAAATGAAAGAAACATATGTGGAGTTAAGTAGACAGCAAATTCCATTCTATAACCTATAGCAGCATTTAGCCCCAGTATTATTTTGTCCCCCTAAACATTTGGGCTCTAATTGACTTTTTTTTTTCGTGCTTTGGACATAAATTTGATCAATAAAACTATCACATGAGATTGAGCACTGGCACTATCACCTAATATTGTGCTAACTCTAACTTGTTAACTAAGTTATTCAGAAAGCTCAAGTCAAAATTTGGCCAGAGTTGCAGCTTCACAATTGACAACGAAAACACTGCTGCGAGCTCAGAAATTTTCCATACTCGAAATGCAAGATAATGTAACACTTTGGAGCTAAAATTTACCAGAAAGCCAAGCACTGGAAGGGTGCAAAACTCCCATAAATCTGTTTTGTGATTGCTTTGGCGTTTCTCAAAGTGCATTCTTTCCTTCCATGAACCTAAAAAATTAGCCTTCGAAATTTCAAATAATTTCTTTCACTAAGTGGCTATAAAAGATAAAATCCCCATATTTCTAAACAAATTGCTTTTCAGAGTTGGCGAAAAAAACAATAAAGCAGAAAAAATATAAGGGAGAAGCTTGCATGCATACCTCCTGTAGGTGTCTCACAGTTTCAGTATCAATAGGAACATTTTCGTAGAATCCCAAGCACATCAAAACATTGTTAGAAACATATGCACCACATCCTTTTATTTTCATCAATTTCTGGTACAATTCCTCGTGTGATGCACATTTTTCAAAGTTGCGCAGCCGGTATCTTCCTCTATGATAATCTTTTGCAAATTCATGAATGTGCTTGGCTCTTAATCCCAACTTGCAATGATCTTTTAAAATTTCAACATCTATACCGGCTAGTTCCTTTGCACTTGGAAAGTTTCTTACAGACTGTATTTTCGCTGTAGATTCAGGAAAATATTCAGGAACATTGCGCTTCCTCTTCAATCCTTTCCCTTGAGTGCAAGAATTGTTGTCTTCAAGACCATTAGACAGCTCAGATTGAAGGTCACAAAGCATTTTAGCCATTGTCAGTGAATTCTGCCAACTAATTAAGAAAACAGAAACTGGAAATAAGTCACAAAAGACCAATTTATTAACTCAACTAACTAAGAAAAATCATTGAACAACAAAAATTTTGTAACTTCACAGTGTAAAAACTATTTTAGGATCTGGTAATCCAGTAAACATAACAGTTATTCCAGCTTAGTGCTAAATTGATATTCACGCATGTATCTTCCGTAAATATAGGCTTTGATAGTTTCTTCTTCATTTTATAATATGCATCAGAATATTTAAAAGTTTTCTTGAAGATAATACAAAAATGGAGGATTGCTGATTCATTACTCAACAAGCGTAAAGGGTTGTTCCTGTCATAGCAGAGTTATTTGATATGCTTTCTAAGAACATACCTGCAAAAGCAAAGAAGCATAGACTTCACAACATCTTCAAAAAATGACGGGGCACAAAAAATCCTACCAAAACCCATGTTCTTGAATTTTGGATGAATATTTTGAAATTCTTGCAGATCCTTTTCATCCTTTGGTGACAGCCTCATCATCCTTGCAACCTGAGCCTGTAATTTGGACATTGTTACAGCATGATTTTTCATCCAATAGCAAATAATATTACTGCCATGATCAAGTGGAATGGAAATAGAAAAGGAAAACATTACGCGAATAGCTTCTTTGTCTAGATCGGAGATGCATTCCATGCCATGGACTTCGATAAGGAGCAAACTGCAGTCGTGTGGTTGTGAAATGGTAACTTTGACAGAATTTACGGAATCAGCAAGCCTCAATGGACGTGTAAATTGTTTAGTGGATGGATCCCAAACATTGGGAGCCATCATAAAAAAGCCATGGTTGCAAACAGCTTTTTCTAAGTTGAAAGTTGGATAGTCTTTGAGTGGCATGTACAACTTGCTACAGAGAGTGGTCTTCTTTGTCATTTTTTCAGGATTTTTACTATAGAAAATAAACAAATGGAAGAGTATGAGAGGAGGAAAAACAGAAAAGTCCCACAAATATAAAGTTAACAGCTGGAAATCAGACAAGAAGAGAACGAAACCTGGTTAAGCAAGACGAACTAGATTTATAAGTTGATCTCAAAAAAAAAGGTAAAATCATATGCTTCACCTTGATTTGTATGGAATTATGTAATTGATGCTTCTCTACCTTCTTAAAGGTAATTTTGCTCTTTCAACTATCTAACTACCATATTTCAGATTTCTTCTGTCTACACAATCTCCTGCCATCAAGTTGACATGAAACTTACAACTTTCTGTTTCGTATAACTGAAACCATCTACCTAAGGGCATCTTTTACAATGTCCCTGTCAATCCTTGTCATTATAGTCAGAATGCTGCCAACGAAGTGGTGCAAAGGAGCAGTACCAACAATCCTGTTCAGTCCTTAGGATATCGGAACGCATGCTATATAATGATTGGAAAGTTCAGTTTAATTAAGAGATTAATTAGACTAACTGGAAGGTTCTTGCAAGTGAACCAATCGTATTCAATTGCTTGTTCCTTTGTTAAATTTCTCAAATCAGCTTTCAGTTTCACAAGCATAAATCTGGTGAAACACTTGAGTACCTTGTGCGACCCGGTTAAGCATTTGATGCTCTAGGCAATCAATTTGAAATACTCAAAATGTCTGGTAAACTGGGAGAAAAGGATAAACAAACTGTATAGTTGAATAAACAGACAAAAACAGCAGATACAGGCACATTTGTTGGCTATCAAACCAAGCGAAGAAAAGTAATGCTGCTCGAGAAATCACCAGAATTTCTTAACTAAAAAACAACTCTACGGTCTTATTGACCCAAAAGAGATGGAACAAAAGAACTCAAAGGATCACCTGGGGGGACGCTGCTGAAACATTCTCAGCTGGTATCCAGATATCTAGACCTGGACCAACGGAAGGCCTTTCAGATGTCCTATCTGCCTCAGATGATTCGTATTCTTTCTAGAGCCAGTGAATGCTTGCAAATTGCAAGAGCTAACTAAAGTACAGTGGATACATCAGGCTTACCTGCCATCAGAAAAACATTGAAGCGTAAATTTTTATGAATGGAGTAGTTTATGCAGAGAAGATGATGACCGTCAAAATAGACTTCCTTAAGGTACTCTTCTAATAGAAGCAAAAAGTATATAACCTTGGAACTATGTTCGAGGGAGATTCTAAACAACTGCCTAGGAAGTATTCTATTAGACCACCAACAAATATTAGCCTAGAAAAACATGAGAACTTCAATGATCATCAAGCTCTAGAAGCACTATTCTTTGTTTCATTTCCAATGAAAATAATAACAAGCATAAAAAGATAATGATAACAACACGCACAAGAAAGGAAAAAGAAAATAGACAAAGGAAAAAGAAAATAGAACAATTATAGTTGTATGACGAGTTAATACTTATTGGCCATTTGTATTTTGAAGAGCATGAGAAATGAGTTGAGAGTGCAGTTACCTTGGAATGTAAAATTGGGATTGGAATCAGCATATTTACATTTCCAATGACAGTTAGATAGGGATTTAGTTTCAAATTATTGATTGCAAGCATGGTTAATTTTGTAGATTCAGGATGTTTATCATACATACATTTTTACTAAATTCTTTTGTGATCATCACTCTTACTGGATACTTTGTCTCAAAAAATTTCGTAACAACAAATTCTGTCATTTCTTTAATCTTGGGAGAAGCACCATGGGCGAAGCTAAATCACTTTTTGTGTTTTTAACATGCAATCTATACATGCAGGTATACATAGAGACACACACATGTATGTACATATATATACATGAAACCTGTGGCTGAATAACTTACTTTGTCATTTTTTTCTTTTTCTTCTAGAAATACGGCTCAATACAAATTAATGGTAGAAAGATATTCTCTCGAACACGGGTGAAGTTACAGGTGTTTTAGGGTAAGCAGCTCTCCCCTTCCCTTCCACCCCCTTGGAATTTGAAAAACCTATTTTATACCCTCAAAAATTTTAGTTATATATGGTTCAAATAGGGATGATAATAGAAATGTGCCTAGATTCACTTGCCCCACAAGCTAAGAGAGCAATGGATGGGAGCAGGTGTGTCATCCCCTCCCTATCCCGTATTCTACCACTTACATATAATCTATTATAACGTAATATATGTGTGCAAATGTGTGTGTACACGTGCTATGGTCTTATTACATATAAATGTATAATATGAAATAAATGACATGACATTTCATTATGATAAAATGGCTCTTTTATGTTGACTTAATTCTATTTTGACATATTGGATGTTATTTATAAAGAAACAATAGCAATTAGTGTAGATTGTATGCGGTAATAGATATGAATATGAAGAAATGAATTAAAAAGAAAAAAGTGATTTTTAAACTTTTTTCACATTTAACTTTTTTGTTAAAAGTTTGGATGAATGATTAGTAAAACAATTATTACTGTTATACACACACATATAGAAAAATCAAGATACTTCTTTCTATCTTATTTTTATATTTGAATTACCTTTCTTTTTTTACACATTTTATGAATATTTTATTAAATGGTTGGCTACATCAAAAACATTTTGTTTTGTCAATTTAAATTAACTACCAATTGATAATAATTTACAAATTGTATATTAATCGGCAATTATTTTTGTAATTATCCCATGCCACCAAGAAAGTTGTTTTGAAACCTTGACCTCCAAGTCCTCCACCGTTTCATTTCCCAATAGTGGACGGTTTCACATTAACTTTCATTCTTAGCTCCCTTGATTCCCATGCCTTCTTAAAGCCAATTTCCCGGTCAAATGCAAAATGACTTCTTGTCTCCCATTTAACTCACGCAAACCACTCTGTGCATATATGCCAGCTCCATTCTTCTTTTTCTTAAAGTCTAACCCTCAAGAAAAATGTCATTCTGGGGTGATTCGTTTTCCCTCCTTCCGTCTCTTTAAACTTGTCACTCCATTTATCAATCACCATTTCGATTTCTTTGCTAAAATTTTGTTATATTTTCATCATAGCATTTGACGGTTTATTTGTTTTCATTGATAGGGATATATGTTAGACCTGAAGAACCTTACGTATTAAAGCCTGGAGGAGGGCGACTTCATATTTCACAGGTTTGATGTCCTTTACTTTAATTTTCTTCTCTTTTTTCTGCATATCTTTTACTTGATGCTATTAAAAATGCTCTATTTGGCATTTTATTTGATCTCAGATGTTTTATTTTTGCGTTTTAAGCCAGTGGCATTGATGAAGTCTTGATCCTTGTTAAGAAGAAAATTTAAACGAATAAAGGAAAATGAGAGACTGAATACTAAAATGGCAGCCAAGTTGGGATTATTTAGACTTCAGGCAGGTTATTTTTTTCTTAAAAGAAAAACAATTTATCATTGAGGTTTGTTGACTAAGATGTACGCCATCCAAGTGTACATCTTTTGAGTGTGAATATACAACTGCTAATACCTCTTTCCTCAGAAATTGATAGTAATGCTTTTTTTATCTTTTTCTTGGATCATATAATGAGTGGGAAAAAATAAAATGTTTGGACTTCTATTTAACGGCAAGGGATTTTTAGAAATCCAAAAGCATTCGAGTGAGTAGATGGAAGCTTTTGATGAAATGTGAAGTGATATTATTTTTGTATTTGCTAATGGTTGCATACACTTTGGGAATCTACTCTAACAGGCCACATTGTGCGATCAATGTGAAGATCCAGTACCGAGGTCTATTCTTCAGTGTGTTGTGAGAAATCAGCCTCCTATTTCGATATGCTCATTGTCCATGAAAGAGATGCATTGTCGTCAATTGGATCTTGAATTTAAGGAATCTGAAGATGTTATTTTCTCTGTTTCTGGTCCAAGAGGAATTCATCTTTCTGGTTATTATCTTGCTCCAAGTCCAGTCGTTGTCACGAGAAGTGCTTCTACTGGACTAGACGACTTTAAGAAGTATCCTTATGCTTAATTGAACTATTTTCTGATTTTTTTTGATAGTCTTAATTATCATCTAGCTAATGTAGTCAACCATGAAATTGTGTAAGTCAGGTAATGAAGTACATTCTTGATTTTGGCCTAACTAGACAAGGAGAGGTGAGTTTCATTGTGATGGACCAATAACAATGAAGTACAGTAGGACTTCTTGTTGCCAGCTGCATTATTGGGAAGAAGGAACTCAGTCTCTTATAAAGTTTTCTGAACTTCCTTTACTATTTTATTTTTGTTAGTGGCTTTTATAGCAGATACAATGCCAAGTACAAAGGAAAATTTATGATTGCAAGTGAAGAGGATATTGGAGACACCGATAGCTTTACTGATGGCAGCAATGAAGAAAACAGCTATGACTTGAATGATAGCTTCATTGATGACAGTGCGGCAACGCCTTTGGCACAACAAGGTTATTCTACAATTAGGGGTAGGATATCTCTCTAGTTTCTGTCTTTCTTTCAATACTTCTTTTACAATTTCTTCCCTTTATATGAAGAATGAATTTTACACATGAATTGATAGGCTTATTATGAGTATGCATCTGATTCAGTAATACTTGTGCATTCTGCCAAAAAAAGTTTGGCAGACCATTTTTTTTGTCTGATATGATATTTCTGAAAGTAAAGGAAGTACTTCCACGAACTCTGTCACCCACTCAATCCATCCACTTCCTCTTTTATAGCCACATAACTTTTTAGCTAAGGAACAGGAAATCTTTACCCCTTTCCATGGACTCAATTCTCAGTATTTAGCATTAGTCATCTTTTTTGGCAATAGTGTCTGTCACTTGATCTAATGTTGTCCTGATAGATAGGAGGAACAGACTTGTTATTGTTAAACAAAAAAAAAAAAAAAACAATAAACAATCAATATTTAGGGACTGGGATCTACTTATTATAAAAAATTTTATGCCTGAATCATGGAATAAATATTGTGAATACTTGCATCTTGTTATTGTCTTGACAAATTCTGAAATGGACATGTTATTGATGGTAAGAGAATGATTATAGTCTTGCTCATGATACGTTAGGAGAGCTAGAACAAGGCAATAAGCATTGAGTTTTATATTGCTACAATTTGCTGTGGTCTCTTACGTTGATATGGAGAAAACTTTGAACAGCATCATGTGATGTTATGTCTTGAATCTGTCGTTTGACAGGATCTCTCATTTTGTCATGTCTTGGTACTTCATGAATTTTTCTTTTAACTTGATTGATTCTATGATGGAACTTTCATTAATGATCTTGAATCTGTCATTTTTGTTGAAAGCAGTTAATGGAAAGACTATGGATGATGACAACCCCAAAAAAGGGAAAAGCAGTGCTAATCAGCACAAACGAAATCTCTTGCTGGAACTTGAGAGTGAAACGAGTTCACAAGGAAAGAATGCAGTATCAAGGAAAACAAAACTGGCAAAACGGAAGCTTTGGGGCTGATAAAAGGGCGCCAGTCCATATACAAGGATCTGGTAGGACAGTCCACAAGAGAACAGTTTGGACTTTCTCAACATGAATTCTGTAAATCTGTTTATTATCACTTTTGAAATGATATGTTAGAATGAGATAACGATTTTTGGGATGTCAACTTGCAGAAATCTGAATTCTCCCTTTAATGACGGCTAAGTATATGCATGTCTACCAATATATGCCTATGTTTACTTAATATATATTTTCATTCGCCATAGTTGTGATGGCACCATCAAGGATGACCGTGTCTTACTCACCAGCAAGGAAAAATCAAATAATTTAGAGCTGCAGTTTAGTTTTTTTTGTACATAACCTCATATGGTTTCAAAAGTTATACATAACCCCTCATAATTTAAAGTAAAGTGTCAAAGTGATAAAATTTTTAATTCATAACAAAGTCACCTAAAATGTCAAAAATATCCCTATATAAAGTTGAAAATTATTTATTAACTATAGGAGGGTTATGTGTATATTTTGAAAACTATAAGGGGGTTATATGGTAACATATTAAACCATAAAGGAGTTATATAGTAAAACATAAAATCATACGAGGTTACTGTGTCTCATGTATATTATGTTTATATATTTTAGTCATTTTAGCCATTTTAATTTTTAAATAAAGATAATTTCAACATTTTTATAGGTTCCGTTATGAATGACCATTTCGGTGATCACTTTGACACTTTAATCTAAGACATTGCAAGAGTTGAACTAATAAAAACAGATCAAAATTTGAATTTTTTTTTTTATATGCAGTGTTTTTGTGTTAGTCATCATCGGTCACCTGTTGCCATGTTTTCACAAGTTTAACTACATAGCACACGTTGAACTCTGCACAATAGTTTTTGTGTTAGTCGCAGATTCGTCATCTGTTGCCATGCATGGTTTTCCCTTTCAGTCAGCATCTGATTGCTTTTCTTCAATATGTCGTGAGGAATGACGATCCAGGCAGGACATGAATTCTTAGAATGAAGACATTTTTTATATCAGGACTGATCTCTTTGCAACATTGATTAAGAACTTCCTTTGTTTTCTATCATTAATTTTAAGTCTAGGATGATTAGGACCAAGTGACTCTAAATTAATGCTTCTTACTTTCACCAAAAAGTTTAAAATATTCAAGGTCCCTTGTACAATGTACGATGGAATTTCTTGCAAGAAAATGATAAAACTATACTTATCAAGTTTGAACTTGTTACTTGTACAAAATTCTCTTGGTTTTTGAATGTGGATTGGGGAATACAATTGAGTTCAGTAGGTGAAGATGGCAAAAGAGGAGGATAGCAGAATTTGGGCGATACCCCAACTACTGCATATTGATCTTGGAACCAATATGGGTCAGGCTAAAATGGGTTGGACCCATTTTGATACCAACCAAATACCCAATAAATCTCATTTTTTTAACTCTTTTTTTCTTAGTCAAATGCGTCGATATTGCTTTGTTTTTTATGCCAAGTAAATTGCCCAACCAACACTCAAACTATTACTTTTGTACGTTTTTTGTCCCCTCATCTATTTTATATGATATTTAAACCCTTGAACAAGTTGGTGTATATGAATTTGGTCCCTTCGTCCAAAAAAGCTATTTTTAGCACACAACTTTTAGCACATAAGCAAAAGAAAGGAAAAGGCTGAGGAAGAAGCAATGGGAGGGCCCTTAATGGTCAACTGGATTTTCATAGAAATTTTTTACATGTGGATGTGAACTTATGATTTCATGACTTTTTTTTTTGGGATCGATTAGTTGTTTTGAGTTCTACATCTTATAAGGAATATGTTGGTGCATTTTTTGGTGATTGTTGAGCATGATTTGAAGTAGTTTAAGAGAGATGAACCTAGGTATAAATAACTATTTTCACCATTTTTCAATCATTTTCTACCAAAATTAATAGTGAAAGTGAAACTACATGAAAAACTGAGTGGGAGGATGAATTTTGAGGTAAATAGTGGTTGGAATATATGGCGACCAGCAGCCATCCACTGTGACTGACCGCAACTTGGTAGCGGCAATGCTGCTAGAAACCCATAGCTGGCAGTTAGCTTCTGGAAGAAAATGAGGAAGTAGAAGAGAGAGAAAAAGAAAAGAAAATAAAACAAAAAAGAAAAAAAAAAAGAAAAAGAATCAAGTTTTACTAAAATGGCATTTTTGGATGAAAGGGCCAAATTCATATGCACTAAATTGTTTAGGGGTTTAAATATTATACAAAATAGATGAGGGGCTAAAAACATACAAAATCAATAGTTTGAGAGTTAATTAGGTCGTTTACTGTCCACCCCTTGGTTTGTTTTTTGTGAAGGGACAAAATTGTTCCTCATGCCATCAGGTCAATTGGTTTTCTTGAACAGAACAGTTAAATTCATGTACATCAATTTGTTCAAGGGCTTAATTATTATATAAAATAGATGAGGGGCCAAAAATATACAAAGGCAATAGTTTGAGGGCCAGCTGAGTGATTACTCTATTTTACATCATTTATTTTTTTAACTTTGTAAAAGTTTTACACTTCTCTCTATATATTGTATGACAATTTTTCAACCTAAATAAAATTTCCTAGATATGAGATTAATAAAAAAAATACTTTACACAAAATTTGCTCATTTGATTTGTCTTTTTTATTATTTTTAATGTGATATATAAGGTCAAAATAATGGCAGTTGGTGTAAAAACTTTTTTTTTATCATTTTTGAACTACAAAAATCCTTATAAAAATTAATTTTTACCATAATCACCTAATAACTTGACACTAGCATAATTACTCATAACTGCACTAAATACTCTAATTATCAAATTACTATAAATTTATACATTAAATATAAAATTTCCACTATGTAAAAAATGAAATTTATATTATATTTTTTCATTTTAATTAATTCTAAATTGGTCAAATATAGGTGTGCCCTTAACACTACTTGTTGTTATGTCATTTGTTGGCAAATGTGGGAGGATTAATGGGTTTTTTGTCACAATAATCTTCTGTTCATAAAATATCTCCAAACTAATACAATTAGAAACTTTATTCCATTTGCAATGTATATATTGCAATGTGCACGCTCAAAATGGAAAACTAATCCTACGAAATCTTATATTTTCTATTTTTTATAAGGTTCCCTCCCCGTTACATTAATCATTCTACTTCTGCTCTCATTCTCTTTATTGTGAATAAATGAACAAGAAAGATGGTTGGTTTCTTCTCAGAACACAATAACAGTTCTTTCAAAGATCAATGGTTAACAAGTATCAGCGCTTATATTATGTTATTGTTGACATTGCCAAGGCTAAATTCTTATTCTAGTAATTATGATTTTCGAATGCAAGAGATTTTTCTACACTTCTTTTCACTTTCGACATGGAATTCTTTTATGTCAAATTCAACTTTGATCACTTTTTTGTCTATAATTTGTGTGCACATGTTCTAGTATAAAATACTGCAAAATACTAAAATGAATAGAATCAAAACTTTATCCTACATATAATTATAAATAACAAGAAAAAAGAAAGGAATTGCAATGTAATAGTTAAGCAGAATTCTAAAAGATATAATGGCAGCAGAAAACAAGAGTACAGTTGTTGGTAGATTGGATATATCGAGCAAAATTTTCACACATGATCATTTTTCTTTAATTTGGGAATCTACATGCCAACAAATGGATTAACATGAGAATAAAATTTAAAACAATATTAGTTTTAGAGAATATTTACTACTAGATTGAAGCTTTCTTTGTTATTCTGCGTGCCAATCAGGATAACTAGGTGACAATAATATAGGAATACAGTTCAAAAGTGGATCATAATGGAAATATTTTTTAGAAAGATAGTTATTTTGGCAAAAATACTCTAGGATTGACAAATATATGATTTCAGAATTCATTTCTTCATAATTTTTGAGACAAAACATTAGAAATTTCCATTGCTGAAGAAGCCTAAGTCCCTTCCCTCCAAAATTCTCCCTACCTTTCAATATTTTGGGTTGGGTGACACAATCCTCGGCCAACTCAATCTGCAGAGTTCCAATTTCATAGGTAAGTGCACTGTCAAGTGTCAACTTATCTCTTATACTTCCAATTGAAGATATTTGTCTTTTTCATGACATATTGGTTGGGGTCAAATATTTGGAAATTATTGGATACATAGTTTTTTAGGTTCATAGATTTTATTTTAAATAACTAACTCACCAGGATTATGAATTGGAATGGATTTCGAATTCCAAAATTTGGCTTGATTCGTTAGTTGATGAAAACTGAATTGTGGAGTATATAATTTAATTTTTTTAATTATTTAAAGTTTTTTTGGAAAATGTACTTTGCTACAGCTTTTTCAATCTTTGGATATCTATCTATATATACTCGACATAAAAGTACCATAAGTTTTGGTACTTTAGAGTATAAGCAACAAATGGTCTTAGTTTTCATTGTACATAAACTACCTTTCATCTAAAATCATATTCATTGTACTTTTTTTTTTTGGTCAAAGATATTTTTTAATTAGAAAAATTTTGGCAGAGTTTCCCCTTATAAATGGACGAAACTCCCTGCCAACAAACCCAAATACAAGAAAATTATCCACATGGTAGTAAGTTACTACATTGTAACTCTACGACAGTTTGAAGACAATTTAATAATAACTGCATGGTTAAAACAGAATGTGACGCCACATTTCCTAATTGAAGGCAGGCCTATTCTATCTAAGCGAAACGCCCCACGAGCTTTCAGAGGGAGGTCCACAAGCTGATGATAAGTTGTATTGAAACCTTGATCACATCCCACGTTTGCCAAAAAATCGGTAACTTGATTACTTTCTCGAAAGCAATGAGAAATTGCAACAAAATTAGACGAAAACATATTCATTGTACTTCTATTGTGGTGGCAATTATAAAAATTAAGATTAAATCTAAATTATGATACATAATGATGTTTGTCAGTCCAACAATTATATTTATTGTATTTTAGTTGTGGTAATAGTTAAAAAAATGAAACGTTAAATTTAAACTATAATATGTAATGATGATTACTAAGATGAAATATCTAAATATGAAACTCTTCTTGCAGTCCACCACAAATTTTACTTTGTATATATATATCTATACTAAAAATAAAAAAGTTACTCTTAGGATATAGGAGTCCTTGCTTGTGCCTTCTAATAGAGTCTGCTAAAAAAATAAAATATAAATAAATAAGAACAAAGGAATGCGCAACTATCTCTCCTAAGAAAATTTCAATTGTATGAAAATGAACACAAAAGAAAGAAACAACTAAATGTTGTTGATCATTTACATTCTATTATTAAAAAAAATACAAAGAGTCATATGCAAAGAATTTACGTCTATTCAAATTAAAAAATATAAGGGAAAATCGTTCAAAACATCCCTCACATTTTGCAAAATAACTTTTTTCGTCCCTCACTTTTAAAAGTGCACTTTTGCGTCCCTTACAAATTCATATTGGTCAATTTTTGTCCATATTTAGGTTTCCGACTAGTTTTTTGTCATAATCCACCACGTGCTTTGCACATGATCATTTTTTAAGGGCAAATTTGATAAATCAAAATTTACACAATCCAATCTATAGTCCCTCACATTTCACAAAATGAATTTTTTGTCCCGAACATTTCACAAAATGAATTGTTTCGCCCCTTACATTTTACAAAATGAATTTTTTCATCCTTCATATTTTACAAAATAAATTTTTCATCCCTTATTGATCATGTGTACGAATAAATTTTTTTTTAAACTCATGTATATATCTATTTGATTTCACTTGAATAATACGAATAGCATGCAATATATCTCTATTTGATTTCGCCTGAACGTACTATTTAGGTAAAATTAAAATAGATATATACATGGATTTAAAAAAAATTGTTAGTTTTTCACTCATGTCATTTCCTTTTATTCAAAAATTAAAAAAAAATAATTAATCCTAAACATTTTCAAGTGTTTATATCGAATTAAATTTGGGCAGAAAAAATAAATAAAGGAAAAGTATGACAAAACGAAGTAAATGATTGACACTTTCAAATTTTAAGATAATCACAAGGTAAGAAATTCAACTGTTGATCTTAAAGGTTGCGAGTAAAAATTTTAGATTTAAACTGCAATTTGTTAATATGACTATAGAATTCAAGTTAGGACCGATTAATTAGATAGTTTTATTACACAATTCAATAAATGAATTATTACCAAAATAGAAAAGGCTACAAATATTGAATAGATTTACATGGTGAAATCGAATATATATATATACACATATATATGGGTTTAAAAAAAATTGTTAGATTTAATACCCTTACATATATCTATTGAATAGCATATTTATACACCTAGGTTGAAATTAGATATATTACATGTTAAATGTTTATTCCGAATATATATATATACACATATATATGGTTTAAAAAAAATTGTTAGATTTAAACCCTTCATATATCTATTGAATAGCATATTTATAACTACAATTAGTGTGTTTAGGTGAAATCAAATAAAGATATATTACATGTTATTGTATTATTCAGGTGAAATCAAATAGATATATACATGGATTTAAAAAAATAAACTATTCGTACACATGGTCAATTAGGGATGAAAAAAATCATTTTGTGAAATGTGAGGGATGCAAGAATTTATTTTGTGAAGTATGAGGGACAAAACAATTTATTTTGTGAAATGTAATCATTATATAAATTTTGATTTGACAATTTTGCCCATAAAAAATGATCACCTGCAAGGCACGTCATGAATTCCGGCAAAAAACTAGTCGGAAATCTAAGTAGGGACCAAAATTGACCAATGTGAATTTGTAAGGGACGTAAAATTACACATTTAAAAATGAGGGATGAAAAAAGTCATTTTACAAAATGTGAGGGACGTTTTGAACGATTTTCCCAAAATATAAATCAGATTTCATATTCAACCAGTTATTTAAATCACTGGCAAATTCAATTCACATTAAATGAATATAACAATAGTAGAACATGCAAACATCTATACAAGATTTAAGTTATGCTATGAGAGTTTAGGCCATCCAAGTGATCAGCCCATTCTAGTATTACTGTACTTTATATATAAATTAATTGATCAACACATTCTAACGTTACAGTCTCCACTATAACAATTTATTTAACTTAGCCAAAAAATGGAAAGCAAAGGTATTCATATTGTGCATATTGTTTCAAGTGCTGATACTTGTGTCAAAGTCTATATCTTAGTCAACCCATTACAACAACTTCCCCAACAAAATATGAAATACACGTAGGCAAAGGTATCGATATTGGAATATTGTTCGAAATATTGATATAAATATCTCTATATATATATGATATGATAGTTGAATTAGAATTATATAATGTTTTTTAATATAAGTGAGATAGCTCGAACTCGAGATTTCTCATTTACACTTGCTCCCCTTGAACAATCCAACCCATCCTACCCATCCAGAAATAAACTAATATAAACTAACTTAACCTTCTAGAGACTAACTTATTTAATATAATTAAACTAACTTATTAACTATAATGACCTTCTATAAATTGATATTACATTTTAACCTTTTTAAGTTACTAATATTTTAAAATTCCATCTATTGTTCTCATGCCATCTAAATTCATTGTTCAGGCTGAACAACATTATTTTGTATATAAAAAACTGGTAAAACATGATATTTGTTTTTTGAACAATAATTTTGATAAAATATGATATTGTTGATATTTGTTTGTACAGGTTAAAAATACAAATTAGTTGAAGGGTAAAATAAAGGGCCAATTCAGAAAAATGTCATGCCATGACACAATGAAGTCAAAGAATTGGATAACGAAAATGAAAAATAGACGAATATTATAGTTTGAAGTTGACAATCAAAATTATATATAAAAAAGAAACTCTAGTATCTAACTTACTACACTTTGGGATGATAAAATTAGATGCAAAGCACATGAAGTTTTACTAGTTACCAAAAGTTTCTCAATTATAAATTGTATTGGAAAATGGTCTATGCCAAGTCCCAAGAAAAGCATATTCTACATTCTTTCAAATGCCAACACACAAATAATAATGAGAGAAAGACGAAGAGCCATCAACCATGCCATTAGTGAGTTACATATGTATGCCTCTCTCAACCGTTAGTACAAAAGTTGAATGCTTTGTGTACTGAAACTCAAATGCTTTGTGTACTACACATTTATCAGATAAATGGGGATTAAACGCTCAAGAAAAAGTGCAGACGAAAATGAAGAATCCCAATTGCATGAATCACAACCTCATGATGGTACAAATTTCAGCAAGCCATTGCCTAAGAAGTTGTTTCTGCCTTGGATCGATACCCCTATAGATGAAGAAGATGAGTATCTTGGACTTGTAGTAGAAAACTCAACCTCAGGAGACACAAATGCCAATCATCCGCAGTCAGAATCTGAAGGTGCTACTGAATACAGTCCAGATCAAGAGCACCTCGATTCAGAAGCAAATGCAGCAGAAGGCCAAGCCAAAAGGAGAGGGAAAGGGAACTTTAATTGCTCAAACTCCATCACTACAACAGGAAAGGGACCTTTCGTAGCTCAAAGCAAAGCAAAGGGCTCCGTATCTCATTGTCATGATGGAGCTGACTCTGCAAACAGGCGAAGTCTTTCGAAGTCCATTGCAAAAGGAAAGGTACCCTTAGTTGCTCAAAGCAAAGCAAAGGGCTCTGTTTCTCCTAGTTGCTACGAAGCTGATTCTATGACTGAGAAAATTCTTGAAAACTCCATCCTTGCAAAAGGAAAGGAACCCTCAGAAAGTGGAAATACTCAAACTGATTTAAGAATTTCAGAGGGGACTGTTAAAAAGTCTAGTTTTTCAAAAAGTGTGGTTTCAAGAGCTAGTGGGGGCAATATACCATCTAAAAGAGTGAGCTTTCAAGAACTTGACAGTGAACATGCTAGAGATAATCACAAAAGTGAGAAAGCACAGTGTTCCTCTTCTAGTGAAATTCCTAGAGGGCATGGTGGTTCCAAGGCAATGAAAACTTTGGAGGAGCAAGATTTGGTGGAGCAATTGGCAGAACTGGAGATACAAGCAGCTCATCTTTACATGGAGAGGTTGGATTTGATTAAAGATTGTTTGGATGGGGTTAAGAAGCACTATAAGCTTGACTAAGATTTTAGCCTTTGCTGATATGTTGGCATAGAAATTTTGTTCAGTCCCGATGGTGGAGGGGTTTACTTTTGATTGAGTAGTTCAGGTGATATAGAATAAAATCTGAAACTCTGTTCGCATGGTTATCATATTAACTTTCTGTTCAATAATGTAGACTTATTATATGTGAGTACTAATTTATATTGATACTCAATTCAGTTAATTTTGTGACATAAGAAACTTTTAAAATAAAAATCTTTATCAAGTAAAACTTGTAAATTCAAGCATGGCATAGATAGCAAAATTTACTGCGCCAAAAAAAAAAAAAAATACTTGAAGATAAAATTGAAAGGACTTTAATTCTCACCTATTCATAATATACTTTGCCTATTAACTTCTTTTTTGTTCTAATTTCATCGTTTGAATCATAATTAAGAACAGATTAGTCAGTTACACGCTTCAGATTTGATTTTAGTACCTTTCCCATTTTTGTTGATTTTGGTGGCCAATAGTTGTATATGCCTTGGTCTGAGCATTTGTTTGCTATTGATTTTTTTTTTCAGAAATGAAAGGTCTTTTTTCTCACGTGTTAGCCTATTTATGGAGAATTATATGCATTTTTTCTTTGATTTGTGTTGGCTATCACTGGACAGATTGTACATTTAAGAGATTGGATTTTTTTTTTAATCTTTTTCCATGTTCCATCTTAGAACCCACAGAAGGACAAAGTGGACTGGTAAATGTGATCCAATACTGATCAAGGATCTGATGGCTCTGGCACTTGGCTACATTGGGATTCTTCCTTGCAATGTTTCTGTTCAAAAAATGTGAATTTGGTGTCTTTGTTAATCATATTTAATGCGGTTTTGTTTCATTCCAGAATCTTTTTTTACTAGATGTTGTCTTTGACAGACGTTTTTGGTGCTGGTTGCATAGTTTGGCCTTACTTTTATGTTCAAATTATGAATCAAAGGATGACTAGATCCATTTGTCTGCTAATCTTGCAGAATTACTTTAGCTGTGTTTTAGATGTTGCCAAAGCATATATTTCTATTATTTACTGCATTGCTTCTTTGAACTTGCACTACAGAAGTGTAGATAATGTTGCCATTTTGCTGAATTTAGTTGCACATTGTTTGTTTCTTTATCTAAAGTTTCTTGTTGGTTCCTGAATATTAAGTACATAGCACTCCACCTAGACTTCAATTTACACTTAAGTGAAATAGAATGCCTTATATTATATCTTTAGAGTTTCAGTCTTCTAAACGTCTATCAACTGGCCTACACAGGGAATGGATAGGAACTGGTAAAACAACTGGAAAATGGCCTGATGCATTTTTTATGTTCTACAGGTTTCAGTCTTCCAACATGCGTATTTTCTTTGGCACTCTGATAAAGTTGCAAAATTAACTATGCTAATGAAATGTTCTTGTAATTAAGAATCTCTAGAAGTGCCTGCAAAATTGGTTCATGATTAAGCCCTTCAGCTTTCCAATGTTATTAATATGAAGCAGGAACTCATGACTATAAAATTCTGCTTTGGTCTTCTTTCTTTTTTCACTGATGGAGCTAGAGAATAATCAAGAAAAAACCTTATATTTGATCTTTCACCCATTCTGGTTAGGCATCCAAATGCAAACTAGCTTTCAATAATCACAACATCAAAGAAATAAATTTTAACAAGTGAGACAGAAAAACTAAGATGAATTTTCCTATAACTGCACTAGGAGCATCCCATGACTTTAAAAATTGAAAATCACAAGATCTTGTTTCCTTCAACAGTTGTTCGAACCATCTCAAGCTCTATCTGAGAAAGAACCATTTTTGTAACATCTCTGTCAATGATAACATCTCTCTAGTAGTTTTTTTTTTTTTTTTGGACTCAACTTTGTTGTATATTTTATCAAGAGCAATTTCCACAGCAGCTTCAGCAAAATCAGGTTCTAGGCTCTCACTAGCCTTCCTCCTCTTCATCAACTCCTATTCCATGGACTTCCTAGCTTTTGAGCCATCTTCTATGTTGGCTCTCAACTCAAGATTTTCACTCTTTGAGCAATCTCACATTCTCACATATTTTTCCAACATCCAACTTCAAAGCAGATATTGTGCTTTTCTTGGCCTGCAGCTGAGATTTGAGTTCTTGGCCTTTTGCAACAACTTCTTTAAGAGAGTCGTTTTTCAGCTTGAAATTCATTTGCTGAAGCAGCTAAAGAGGCCAGCAACAAAAATTCCTTTTTCTTGAGCTCTTCAACCTCAACTGTCAAGATGTCATTGGCTTTCATCAGTTCACTTGTCCTTATATCAGCATCTTTCACTGTGTGTTGGTCCTTTTCTGATTTTGAAACCAGGCAAGATGCTTTGTGTCTTCCTCGGCTGCAATTAACTTCGCATGGCCAAGTTCAGCTTCAAGAAACTGCAAAATGTAGGAATTTTTGTTTTCCAGAATGACGAGTGAAAAGAATAAGATATTTTCAAGTACTACAAGAATGAATAAAAGGATGTAATGGGGTATGGTTACAGATATTCCCAAACAACAAAGTTCAAAATCTTTTTGTGGCCAAAAATCCATATTATCACATTTCGTAACATCAAAAATCCATCAAACCATGAACTTGAGCAAGGTAGAAAAGCTATTACCTTATGGAAGTTTGTAGTTGATCTGCAACTTGATCCAAATGCTCCATCATCTGATCCAACTTCTTCACGTAAAGAACTCTTTGCCACTACAGCACTGTACTTTCCCTCCTCCCTTAATATCTCATTTGTCTTGGAATGACAATCACCTCCAATCTGATATTCTGTAACAAGCTCTTCATCCAGCCAATCAGCAACCCATACTTTACTGGATAATTCGAAGAGTTTACATTGTTATGGACATGCTTCACTTGCTGAGAAAACTTCAAAGTGTTCAAAGTTTCAGCAGAGCAGCTGATGAACAGAAATTAAGATCAGATTCTTATATTACAGTACCTCTTACCTTTTAGCCACAATAAGAACAGAAAATAGCCAAAACATAGTACGAACCAAATTGAAGGGCTAACATTGGCTATTATCATTGTTTTTGAGTCCCCACTGAGAGACTCCTGTATTTGACTTTGTATCAAAACAATGGTAACATGTGCATGACTGAAACCAAGGACACAAGAATAAATACTTGTTGAACTTTAGTAGAAATGTGAGTCTTGAATCTCTATATGGCAGATGCCTTGGTCTCCCATTCGCCACATTCACAAGAGCCTTTATTACATGACTACAAGAAGAAATTTGTAGTTAAATTTAGTTTTTAGCAGTACATGACCAAAATGGCATCATTGCCAATTAATAAAATAATGATAATGGTAGTACCTGAGAGCAAACAAGGATTCATTTATACAAGCCTCCTTTAGAGGCTCAGCTTCAATGCAAAAAGCTTTTTGCCTGTCGTAAATCAGAAGTAATGTGAAAATTGTGATTCAGTACAATAGACTTTTGACTAATTAATGAATAACAAGCTTGATCATGATGCACTGCCTCTCCAAACCTGCAAGATCAATAAGGTTTAGCCTGACAAAATGGAAGTAACAGCTGCTATCTTTTTCCCACATACTCTGAATTTCACCGGTAAGAATGGTAGGTGATAGGCTCCTGTCTTTGTTTGTATTGGTAGCTGCAACTTTCTTATTTAAAGAACCCTAAACCAACAAATTAAAATTCACCATTTTGAAACATCTTAATATATCACTACATCCTGCATGTACTAAAATGATTGTGATGGCCAAGCAATATAAACAATAATATTCAGTCACCTGTCTCAGAAGTTCAAGAATATCACCAACAGCTTGGACTCTTAGTTCAGAAAGATTTTCAACGTATACACCTTTCTTAGTATCCTCCTGCAGCATAAAATAGGAAATGTGGTGATCAGATGATATGCAATACCTTAACTCATTCTAATTATCATATTAGTCCAAATAGAAAACTGAAAATACCAGCAGGCTAGTTGGTGAAGTGTCCAGCAGATCAATAATTTGTTCATTATAGATCTCCAACAGTGGACATTTACAGTTAAATTTTAACTTCTGATCCATACGGCTTTCCTCTTCCTAAGAGTACAAGTGCCAAACAAGCATGTTCAGGTTAAAGTTTAACATTTTCTTTATTAGAAATTTAGTTGACAAAGCAAGCAAGAATGTCAATCTTACAGATCTGATTCTTCTGAACAGGAAGTCAAATATGCGGGATACCATACCACAATTTAAGCTAGGTTTACTACATTGTTGTTCAATTTCACCAAGCATTGTGTATGTTTTTCCACTTCCTGCCTGCATTATTTATCTTTCTTGTCAGAACAAGCCATTAACTTGAACCAAAAGCAAAGAAAACTGAGCAGGTTAAGGCAATTGAACTTAACTGACATAGGTAAAAAGACATGGTTCAATTTATTTTAACATCTAAAACCCAACGAAAGGCTGACAGTCATCGATTTAAAAACTCTGGCAGCTAGTAAGATGTCTGCTGACTTTACAAAGACTAGAACTTTCTTTTCATACCTGCCCATAAGCAAGCAGCATACAACAATTGTATCCAGATAAGGAATTCTCCACCATTGCCACACCAATAATCCTGAAAAGTGTTTCCTGCAAAAGGACTATAAGAATTTCAATTGCAGTAGCTTAAAACTGTATACAGCTTTAGAAAAGCTATAATCAGCTTGTTGAGTTTTTTAGAAACCTGGTCTACTGTTTCACATGCAACATGATCAAATGTAAATCTTATTTTGAGGTTCCCCAGTCCAGGTGACACTTTCTGCTGAATCCTGCTTTAAGCACGGAGAATAACTATCAGTGCTTTTCTCTACACTACTGAGAGGCCACACTTGTACCAAATTTTTACGAATCCTACTGCAAATTAATGTTAACCTCCATAATTAACATGTACTGATGCAAGTAAAATGATAATATAATTTTGGACCTACTCATCAAGGATTGAAAATAATCTATCCCATAGGATTAAACTGCTACATTTATACTGGAACTATATAGAATTTAATAGAATTCATTTCACAGAAATAACCTAATTACTTGTACGTTGTTCTCTGACCAGAAGGATGAATCCTTCTTGGTTTCAAAATGATGAACTTCAGCAGTATTCCTGGCAGAAAATGAACTACTGCTAGAAACAGATAGCCCTTCAGGAAGAGCAGAAATCTTGGACTTCCGAGCACTGCCAGTGACCGGTGAAGGTTTTCTAGCCAAACAAGAACATGAACTCGGAGGCTTGCTCATATTACTCTTGGTCGTACTCGAGTAACTGCACCAGGGAATTATACTGCTCATATCAATTTTCCCTTCATCCTTCATTCCCGCAGCAGTTGAACTAGAAGAATCACTTCTTTCTTGCCTATTGGGTGTAACCTGAGAACACAACGAGTCCTTTGTGTCCATTGGAACATGCCCAGTTTCTTCAAGATTTCTTGATACTTGCCAGAATTTCAGTACAAGAACTTCAGATGATCTCTCAACACTGTAGTACATATTTGAGGACAATAATATGAAGCATAACAAGAGTAACAAGGAAAGAATGGACTTTGGATTTTCTACCCGAAAGAGAGAGTGAGAAAACACGAATTATACAGAAAAAAGGCTGATTTTATATTGATTTTGAAATTCAGTAACAAGGAAAATGAACTAAAGATTTATGGCACAAAAGTTTGAATTAGTTTGATCACAATGGCCACTCTCCAATAGTCAACCAAGAAAATTGAAAGGGCAACTTAAAATTTGTTGATAAGTAATTATTTTACTAGTTTTTGTTTAGTCATTTGATTTATTTTTAACTGTGTTTTTAATTAAAAATGATGAAATTAAGCTATTTTAGTTAACATTCATTCAAAGTGAGGAATTGAATTGGAAAATGCTTTTGAGCAAAATTAATGCACTTTTTGGATAATTTTTGTAAGGAATTGAAGCACGTGGAAGTTGCAAAGATTCAAATTGAGATGATTATAATGTAATCTCTAACATAAACCGTGGAAGGCCGGCCAACAGTAGATTGCAATTGATTCTCCCTGTTATATTGCGATTCCACTACTTATTTTGTCCTTCTTGGTCTTTTTGGAGCTGCAAGGTTAAATGGGGACCATTTCTCCCACTGTTCATTTACCTTTGGTAATTTTCTTTTGGACCATCTTGTCCTTTTGTCTTGGTTATCTTGTTATTTGCAATTCAATTTTGGACTTTTTTTTTTTGACGAAACGATAAGATTTTTCCATTCAGTAAAAGAAATGTACATGTGCGAGCAAAGGCTCGAAAAACTTTACAACTAGTGCTCAATTGCACTGAGGAAAATACCATTCCTCATCCACAAAAATGCCTAAGGCATAAGAACTTAAACTTTCACATCTTGTCATATTTTCTTCACTAACCAACTCAAAAGAGCACATGCGAAACATCTTCTATAATTCAACAATGTCATCAATCAGAGTTGTTAAACAACTGTCTGAAGAGCTCGGATGCTTTAACTGTCTCAGTAACTCCTTGTTGTGGGACAAAATTTTGATTTTGTCCCAGTGTTGCTCCATAGCTTTATATAAGACCAGTTTAACTGCTACTGCATCATCAAGGAGCTTGGTTCCAAGTGTTCTCTCCTTTAGTGCCCATTCTGCAATCCTTATTTGCGAGTATGTCTTAGCTATAGCTCCAATTCCAAATGACGATTGCCTTTGCTGACTATCTTCATGCTCCTGATGGTGCACTGTCTGGGTAGAAGCTGTTTCTCTTGTGCTCATTCTATCCTTGGTTTTTCCTAGTTCCTCTTGTTCCAACCACTCCTTCTGAGCCTTGTTCATTGTCCTCACTGGTGGACTTCTACATTGGTTTTCGAAAGCCTGTTTGTTTCTTTTCCCTAGTTGCTCTTGTTCCAACCACTCCTTCTGAGCCTTGTTCATTGTCCTCACTGGTGGACTTTTGCTTTGGTTTTCGAAAGCTTGTTTGTTTCTTTCTTTCCACACTTGCCACAGAATGTTTGCAGTCAGTCCAATATGCTATGCTCCTTCTGGTCTTGTCTTTGCCTCTAATATTTTGCACGACCATCGTTTGAAGTTTCCTTGTTGATCTCTAGCTCCATCCCATTGAATTGGGGCCACCTTCCATATATCCATGGTATTTGGACAGTTTAATAGAAGATGTTCCACTGTTTCCTAACACTCCCCACAAGCTCTACATACTGGATCTCCCATTCCTGTCCTTCTAAAGATTGCTTCCTTAACTGGCAATGCCTCTTTAATGCACTTCCATATAAACAGCTTAATCTTATGTTTTATGTTTAGCTTTCAAAGAGTATTCAACATCTGTTTCAGTTGCTGACTTCCTTCCATTATGCTTGGACCAGCTTCTCCTGATTTTACCTTCTCAGAACTGTCCCTTTCCTCCATCAGAAGTTTGTATCCAGATTTTACAGAATAACAACCTCCCTCATTATGTTGCCAAAAATAGCTATCCTCCCTGCCTATTAAACTTATAGGAATGCTCAAAATCCTCTCTGCATCTTTTTGGTTAAAAGTTCTGAAGATGGTGTTTCTATCCCAACTTTTATGAATGATAAGCTCATGCACCATCCTCAATGAATTGTTAAGAGGTCTTGGGGTAATAGGCTTACCAGAGGATGTTCCCGGGATCCATTTATGCTCCCAGATGTTTCTGCTTCTCCCATCCCCAATCCTCCTGATTACCCCTTTTTCAATTAAGCTTCTGGCTCCTAAAAGCCCTTGCCAAATCCAAGAAGCATTCTTTTGAGCTTTACACTTGAATATGGAATCCTTGGGGAAATACTTAGCTCTAAGAACTTTACTGATAAGTAGATTTGGCTTGGTTAATATCCTCCATATCTGCTTCCCCAACAAGGCCTTGTTAAAAGCCTCTATATTCTTGAATCCCAAACCACCTTCAGGTCTATCCAGAGCCATTTTTTTCCATGACAGCCAGTGTATCTTGCTTTTCCCATCCGTTTCTCCCTACCAGTAGTTAGCCATAGATGCAGTGATGTCTTTGCACAGTTTCCTTGGCAGTTTAAAATAAGACATGGCATAAGTAGGCATTGCCATAGAGATAGCCTTCAACACTACCTCCTTGCCTGCACTACTTAGCAACTTGTTTTTCCAACTCTGAAGCTTCCTTGTTATGTTTTCTCTGATGAAACCAAACACCTGATCTTTTGTTCTTGTTATCACCATTGGAAGGCATAGATACTTTCCTTATGTCATTTCCACCATTCCACCTAGAGCACTGCATACTTCCTTCCTTTGCTCCAGAGAGATGTTTTTGCTAAAAAAAATAGCTGGTTTATCCAGATAAATCAGCTGACTTGATGCCTCTTCATACGTTTTGAGGATCTTCATAATTTCATTGGCCTGTTGAGTGCTGGCTTTACAGAAAATGAGTGAGTCATCTGCAAAAAAGAGATGTGTAATGATAGGCCCTTGCCTACTAATTCTCAGCCCCTTTATCTCGTTCCTTCCTTCTGCTTTTCTCAGTAAACTTGAGAATCCTTCTGAACAAATTAAGAAAAGGTAGGGAGACAAAGGATCTCCCTGCCTTATTCCTTTCCTTGGTGTAACAAAACCTTTGGTTTTCCCATTGTAGTTGAAGGAGTAAGTAACAGTAAGCATACAACTAGTAATCCAGTTGATCCATTGTGGACAGAATCCCATCTTCTGCATGATTGCCTGCAAAAAATGCTACTCCACCCTATCGTAGGCTTTAGCCATGTCCAACTTGATTGCCATGTATCCTTCTAATCCTTGCCTTTTATTTTTGAGATAGTGCATATACTCATGGGCTAGGATCACATTGTCTAAAATCTGCCTATCAGGAATAAAAGCTGATTGTGTATTACTAATGCAGATGTCTAGAACAGGCATTAGCCTATTAGCCAGAATTTTAGATATTATTTTGTAAATCACACTGCACAGGCTAATAGGCCTAAAGTTTTTCAAGCAAGTTGGATTCAGCATTTTAGGAATGAGGGAGATGGCAGTGTGGTTAATTGATTTGAGCATATGGCCAGTGTTAAAAAAAGAAAGAATAGCAGGGATGACATCTCTTTTAATAATGTTCTAGAATCTTTGAAAGATGAGGGGTGACATGCCATCCTGTCCTGGAGCTTTATCAGGCTGCATGGAGAAAAATGCTGCCCTGATCTCTTTCTCTTCTATTGGTTTAGTTAGCTTAGCATTCGTCTCTTGAGTTATGGAATGGGGAATACTCTCTAAAACCTCTGACATATCACTCCTACCTCCACTAGTAAAAAGCTATCTAAAATACTCTGAAATTTCTGAAACTACTTCTTCATCATTCTCAGTCCATGAGCCATTTTCCTTCTGCAACTTTCTGATTCTATTGCTTGTTCTCCTCCCCTTAACATGAGCATGGAAGTACTTTGTATTCTTATCTCCTTCTCTTAGCCAATTGATCCTGGCTTTTTTACTCCAGAAATTTTCTTCCTTAGTATAGGCTACTTTGAGCTGAGTCTTAAACTCAGCGATTTTCTCTTTTCTGTTCTCACAGTTTGAGTCTTTCTCTTTCCAGCTCCTCTTTTATCTCCTCAATCCTGCTTTTGGAGTTGGCTTTGAATGTATTTCTCCACTTCAGAAGTTCAATCCTACGGTTTCTAATCTTCTTTGTAACTTTGAACATACGTGATCCAACTTCCTCTTTTTGCCAAGCTCTTTCCACTACCTGATGCACCTCTTCCCTTTGAAGCCACCTTTTATCAAAATAAAATCTCTTTTTCTTTTTTTCCTTCCCTGGACAAGTGTTTAAACACAAAATACTATGATCAGAGGCGTAAGTGTCAATGTGTTGACAACTCGCCTTTTCAAAAGTCTGGCACCACTCAAAGCTTCCCAAACACTTGTCCAGTCTTTGCCTAACCTCACCTTCATTATCCCAATGGTTACTCCAGGTCCAAGGGTGACCTTCGAATCCTATGTCAACCAAATTATTTTTATCCAGGAGGTCCTTAAAATCTCTAAAGCTCCTCTCTTCTCTAGCTACACCACCCCACTTTTTTTCATTAGACAAAATATCATTGAAATCCCCAGCTATTATAAATCTGCTTCCCCACAGCCTACTTCTCTCTTTTAGAACCTTCTATTGATTCTTCCTAATCTGAGCATCACAGCTCGCATACACACCTATAAACCACCATACACACTTGAAATCTATATCCTCTATCTTAACTTCAATGGTGAAGGCAGTCTGATGCACTTCCAACACCTGAGTGTCTTCCTTCCACAACAAAGCCATCCCACCAGCCTTATTCATAGCCTCCACCACTGCACTATTCTCAAACCTCAGGCCCCTAGCAATCCTATCTACTCTCTGTTTCCTATTCTTGGTTTCACTTAAGAAGATCAGGTTTGGAGAGAGAAGGGTATTTACCTCCCTCAAATGGGGAACTGTCAAGGGGCTCCCCACTCCTTGACAATTCCACACCAAGACTCTCATATTTGCATGGGGGCCCCATTTAGGATGGACCCCACCTCCTCTCTTACCCTTTCTATCTGGACAACCTCCATCATGGATTTGGTCTTTTTACAGACGATCTCTTGCTTCTGTAAATCCTCCATCTCCTCATCACAAAACAACATCTTTCTTTTTCATTCCCTACAACCCTAAGGTCCTGATCATTTAACTCCATTAAGGGCTTTCTAGTTATAACAGGAGTCTTCAGTTTCCTATAGGACCTTTTTATCTGTTTCTTAACTGCCTCCTGGACCTTACTACTCCTAAGAAACTCTTCCTGGATTTCTGTCTCCCCTACACTATGCTCCTGGATCCTATTTTCCTGACCTATCCCTGGTGATATCATGTCACAATCCTCCTCCCTCAGTTCCATCCCTACTGGTCTTTGCCTCTCTTCCACTATGGCTTGATCTGTCAGGAGAGGTCCTTGTTTTCCCAAGGCCCTGTGCTGATAAACAACATCAGAACCTCGTTCTACTGCACTATCATCTAGCCTACTAGGTGGGCTAATGTTATGGTTCCCCAAGCTCTTCACTTCCCTTTCCTTATCCAGGAGTCGTTTACTTCTGTTTTCCTTATCTGCATTCTCAAGGAACTCCAAAAGCCTATCTCCTGCTAGTGTCCTATTCCTCTCCCTCTCAACCATCTCTCCATCCTGGAATTTTCAATATCTTTTGTCCTTATTCAGTTCAGTTCTCAAAGGTCTTTCCTTACTAGAACTTCTGGTGCTTCCTGCTCTTATCCAAGGCCATATTGGTTCTCTGAGAGCCTTGCCATCGTAACTCTCTGTTCTTTGCATGATCTTTCACTATGGCCTACAACACCACAATTATAACAAAAGTTTGGACATCTCTCATACTTGAACACAACCCACTTAAACGTTCCTGCTGTTTGCACCACTGTGCCTCTAAGAAGGAGTGCTGATAAGTCTACTAGGGCCAAAATTTTGAGGTGTCTACCCTCCTTTCCCCCAGTTTGAGGGATAATAACCTCTTTCACTTCCTTAAACACTGCTCCAATCTTCCTACCAACCACTTTTAGAGGGAATTCCTGGAGAAGGCCAAAAGATGGCTTCTCGTTTGACTTGTAGATACTGTGGGAAGATAAATCACACTGAGGATGATTATTAGAGGAATGGATGAAAGTGCTTAGTTTGTGGGGGTACCGACCATCAAATTAGCAACTGCCCGAAGAAACAACCACGAGGGAATAGTGCTCAACAAGTGGATAGAACCAAACCTAGACAAACTAATGAAAGAGGGAACCGATCAAAAGTACCAGCACGGGTATATGCCTTAGACAAGTAACAAGCTCCGGAGTCATTTGAGACAATGGAAGGTAAAAATTTTGCGGATGAAATTTTCTTAAGGGGGAGAGAGTATGAGGACCTGAAAATTTCTTTAGAATTTCCTCCCAATTTTGAGACATTAATTTATATTTCCTTCTATATTTCTTTACTTGACTATTTAACTATTTACTAACCCTAAATTTTATGGTGATTTCATTAGTTGAGTCAAGAGTTTTACTTTTACTTTTAGAGTTAAAGTTATGATTTGTGCATTTTAGTAGTGTGATCGATTGGTGAGGTATGTGCACTAAATTTGATAGATAAGAGCGGGTATTAAATAAGAGGAAATATGTGGTTAAAAAGTGCTAAGAGTAAGTTAGTGAATCATAAGTTAAGATAAAAGTATAAGAGAGTTAAGAAAATAGGCTTGAATTGACGTGCGCCGTTTGTTACCGATGGAGGACACCACTTGACCAATACTTTCTTACCCTAATCTCCTTGTTTTTATTTCATTTAATCTTCCCCAAAATTAACCCTAAGCTAGCCGAAATTCTTCACTAAAAACAAGAGGAAAAGAAACAAAAAAAAGAGGAAAATTGGGGCTTGCCAAGTGTTGGCCATCCATGCAACCATTGACTAAGAAACTTTCTTCCTTCTTATCTTTCCTCTAGCCACAATTTTCCTTCATTTTTCCACCTTCTTGGCTGAAATTTTGAAGAGAGAAAAGAGAGATATTTAAGTCATTAACTAGATATTAATCCTTGTCTTTTCAAGTGTCAACCATCCATGGAACTTTGACCAAGACCAAGACAACTTTTTTTCACCATTAAGCTTCCATTTCACCATTATTTCTCTTCATTCTTGGTTGGGCTGGCCGAGAGAAAGGGAGAGAAAGGAAACCAACCTCTAGCCTTGATTTTTTGCTCAATTCATGAAAAATCCAAACACTAACTCTAATCCATAGCGATTAATCTTGAGTTAAGTTTGGAGGGAAGCTTTTGGTGGAGTTATTTGGGGAAGAAAACTCTTGAGTTGTTTGTTATCTTGGGGTTTTGAAGTAAAATTTCTAGAAAACATCTCTTTTTACTTTTTTCTTGAGATTTATGCAAGATATATTATGATTGAAGTTGAAGGAAGCATGTTTATGTTAATTTCATGGTTTTGCTACGGTTTGGTGATGTTGTTGCTAGGGTTTGGTTAATTTTCAGCTTAGGTATATGTTGGTTATACCTAGTTTTGTGGTTAAAATAAGTACTCTATGTATCCTATACCTTGTGAACTTGATTTGGGGCTGTCTTGTAGTGAGAATAAAGCCTTGAAAATGGTTGAAAACTAGGGAAAATAAGGGGAAGTGCTTCTAAAATTTTTTTCGCAGGAGACCTTGAGCAGTCTTGGGAAATCTATTATATCTTGGTGTAGAAAAATCCAAATTGAGTTCCATTTGTTGATTTAAAATTAGACTCGTAGGCCTTTTAACCGTGAAATTTTCAGAATTTTGCTCAATTCCTATGACTATGTGATTTTTCAAATTTGTCTGAATTTCCATTCCTGTTCTGTCTTTCTACTGGATAAAGCAGCCGCTTCAGATTGGATTTTGACTGATTTGTGGACAGAATCTTGTAAAGGTGTCTTCTAAGAAATTGTAACCCTTTGAATCTATTTTTCAACGGTATAAGGTTTATAAATTTTGGACTTAAGAAACTTGAGATATGATTTTTCAAATAGTGTCACGCAAAACTGGAAAAAATTCTGTTTTCTTAAAACTGTCCTTACTTTCACTTCCATCTTCAAGTTGGAGTTGTTGAATCATTTTAAGCTTGATTTTTCTTTTGGAATAATGTGACTTGGCATAGTGGATCTCATAGCAATTTATAAATGTGATTTTAGGACGTGGAGGTGAGGTCGGAAGTGCACATGAGGCGAACACTTGAACTTGTACCGTGGTGAGTGTTCCTTGCATGTGTATGGTTTAAATGACTATGTGAAATATTGTGAATATTGCTGGAATGTTAAATGCTTTCTAATGATTGTTAAATGGATTTTCGATGGGTGAGTATGTACTTTATCGCACTCGACCCAGGCAAAAGTGAATTTCAATGATTAAATGCTACTTGAGCATGAATGTAAGCCTTTTGGCTGAACTGGACCCTTGCCCTTCGTTGCCAGTCAACTCAAGCCAGAAACGAATTTGGTCGAGCGACTAGTGACCCTGAGACAATATTTTGTATATTCGAGTATTACCACGAAATCTGGTGGAGAACTGGCCAGTTGATTCAATGCAATGATATAAATGAATGAATGACAAGAACATTGAAGGAGTTTTCACTTGCAAACGTTTTCTAATGTTGGAGGGATAAGGAAAATGGTTGGTGAATGAATGAATGAATGGCTCCAAATGAGCACGTATCCTTTCGATGATTGAATGTTTATTTCTTGAATGACTGGATATTTTGTGCAAAGTGTTCAAACTGTTAAATGCCATATTTCCATGGTTTCTCTATCTGATTGCTTGTTTAGGAACCTTACTGGGTTTTTAGCTCATTCCTTTAGTTTTTGTTTTCCTTATAGGAATGGAGGACCGAAGCAATTAAGTGTGAACTAGAGTGTATAACCCTCTTGTACTTATACTTTTGGTTGATATGATATATTTTGACATTTGATATTGTATCATACGTTTGGCTTTTCGGTTGTAAATAAGTTTACATTTTGGTTGAATTGTAGAACTTAAATGTTATTTTGGAGACTTGAATGATTAATCTTGAGAGTTGATTGAGTGAGTGAGTGAGTCGTGACGAGAGTTGGGCAGACGATCCACCAAACTCTTGGGTACGCCCTAGGAGGAAGGTGGGGTCATCACAGGTGGTAGCAGAACTATTTCGCGTAGTCTCTGCGCAGGGTGAGGTTGGGCCAAGTGGTGTTATGCTCCCAATTACGTGAAAAGCGTAAAGGATTAGATGCCCTTCTTGAGCGTAAGCTGTGAATCATGAATGTTATAGGCATAAACCCTTTAGGCATAAACCCTTTTTCTTGATACTTGGAGAAGATAGATATGTACGTCAGGTAGAAATCTCTAATGTCGGTAATTTACTCTTGGGACCGGCTGGCTCAAGTTGTGAATTATCTTCTTTCGGATTCTTGTACCCGAGTACTAAAGAGTTGAAACTTTTATGATGATTACGAATGAAATTGAGGTAAGTGTGGAAATGCGATTAGGCCATGCTTATATGAGTTGCTTTTAGCTCAAGAGAGTAGGTTATTACCTTGGATTGGCATTACTAATGATATATTTGAATTGGTACATGCAATTGAAGAGTTTTGTACTTTGACTAATTTGAGATGCTTATGGATGAGGTTGTACAAGTGAACCTAACCAAGGGAGGTCAAGGGTATGCAGGCCTTAATGAATTTAATCTTGAGCCTAAAAGTAGGGCAATCTGCGCTGAGGGAGAAGTAGAATCAGTTGGTTCGATAATGACCTAGGTTAGAGACTCGAGAATGCAGGACGTTGGTATAGGTAACAGGGATGACAAGTCATTTCTTGTTCTACCACTGTATGTATGCTGCTAGTGACGTGTTAATGCTAATGTGTATGGTATCTGTTTTGTTTTACGCGCTTGGTTTTGATCAATTTGATATGTAAAGTATCTTTTTAACTTGATGAATGAACTTGAAATGTTATACATGTACTAAGTGCATTTCCTTATCTTTGACTGTGGGATTTAAAAATGTCTTTCTTTTTCTGTTATAGTCGGCTTATTTTGTTTATGTGATACATAACCTTTTGAAAAAAAAAAAAGAAAGAAGGGTATGGAGGGTAGACGAAGTCAAGGACGAGGGGCTAGTCGGGGACGTGAGGCTAGCCGTGGACGTGGTGGTAGGCAAGTACAATAGACGTGGTGGTAGGCTAGTACAAGAACCAAGAGAAACAAGAGATGCGGCGGCAGAGCAGCAACAGGAACCAAGGGGCCAAAGCAGGGGATCAAGTAGCAACGACAATACAACAAATGGCTAATATTTTAGCGCAATTGGTAGAGCAACAAGGCCAAACTCTAGTGAATCAGCTTAGGTACCCTGAAAACGTTGAGGACAGGGCTCTAGAGCGTTTTCAAAAGTTTTTTCCTCCTAAGTTCCTTGGAGGGCCTGATCCAGAGACCGATGAGCATTGGTTGGAGGCTATGGTTGATATTTTTATGGCCTTGAATTATACGGAGGAAAGACAAGTGGCATTTGCTGTCTTTCAGTTTGAGAGACCCGCTCTGGCGTGGTGGAATGTTATTAGGGCAAAATGGGAGAGAGAACATACAGCATGGATTTGGGTAAACTTTATGAGAAAGTTTAATGAGAAATACTTCCCACCTCTAGTCCAAGAGAAGAGAGAGGATGGTTTTGTTAGGTTACGTCAGAAAACCTTAAGCGTAGCCGAATATGAAACCCAATTCACTAAATTATCTAAATTTGCTCCTGAACTAGTGCTTACGGAGCAGAGGAGGGTGAGACGGTTTATACAGGGGTTGAATCTGGAGATCCAAGAAGCTTCAGCAGCTGCTTGACAGGTGTCGAGCCTGTGCAATAATAATTGCCTACTCAAGAAAAATACAGATTTTGTATATAGCGGTGAGTAGGGTCGAATCCACAAGGACTGGGGATAATTCGTTTCTTCTAGAATTCAGCGCATGAGGGATTTTTAAAAAATATAAAATTACTAACTAACTAACTAATGAAATAACTAATAGAAATAAACAAGAATTAATCAATAACTAATACGACTCTAGCCAAAGGTGCAATTTTTCAGACACGGTCCAAGCAACTGATCATCAATGCGAAGATAATTCAATTACTCATTACTAGATTGGTTATAGTTGTCATACACGCAATAAACAACCAACCTTTCCTTACCTTTTCGATAGTCAAGGTACGACCATTAACTATTTCCTTAACCAAGAAATAACCCTAGGTACGACCATAGGATTTAATTTCTCAATTGCAATAAGAATTAGAAAAGCCCAACCCTAACCAACAAACACGCTACGAGGGTTTGTTTAAGTTAGATCATACGTTTCCCTAACATGAAACCAATCACGCTAGTCGCCACTGGTATTAATCAATAGAACAATTACAGATTCAATCAATTAATATGACAGTAGATTATTAGGTTAATTCGAATATCGGACCCTTGACATTCAAATAACAAAACAATCATAAGCAATGAAACTAGAAAACGTACAAATACCAATGAATAAAAGAAATAAATAAAATAATTCGATCTCACAGATGTTTGGAACCGCGTCTTCAAATTAACCTTCGGCTAGAAAAAGAAGTTAGTTCATCTTCATGAAGGAAATCCCATGCGAAATTGCAGAAGTCATTCTCGAAAACATTGTTCTCTCTTAAGATGATTCAGTTCGGTGGAATCATGAAAGAAAAGCAAACTATAAAAGATGACTAATTGTTCTAAACAATTGTCTCCAAAACAATTGCTCTCAAACAATAGAAAACGCATAAGACGGCCAAAGATGGCCAAGTCCCGTCTGACCAAAAGTTGTCTGCTAATTGGGATTATATATTCCTCATACTATGGAAAGAAAATAAGTAGGAATCAGCCGAGAAACTAGCTTTCTCCCTACCTTTTTGCTTGTGTCGGCTGGCTCTCCCAAGGCTCCCTGGAGTCCTCCTCACAATTGACCTCTATCTCCTCTTTGACCGCGGCCAACAAACTAGGAGATTTCCTAGTTGACACATTTCTTATTTGTGCTGAACTACCTTTTGTCAGTTCAAATCATATTCGGTAATTTTTCACCTTTTTATCACATTTTGCTCCAAATTCCTGTAATAAGCACAAATACCAAAAGTGAATAAAATCTAATAATTAATCCCTATTTGGTAAGGTAATAGGGAAAATTAATTACAAAATAAATAGCAAAATTGTAATCTATCAATTCCCCCCACACCTAAACCATGCTTGTCCTCAAGTATAAGAACAACAAATCAAACAATCAAATTCAAACAGTGGTTGTTGCTCAAATCTTCTATTGCCAAGATACAATTAAAACATATGTCAAGTATTGGTGGCAATTTTCAAGAAATATCTCTCTAGTTAGTTTTCAAGATCAAGAACTCTTTCAATTTATGACTAACTAATCTAAGAATATAAAATATTAAACCAGCATCCATAAGCAAATGGTTCGACTATTAAGCAAAATCTCAACATTAAAATTCATGGATCAGCGGGCTAACAATTTATTCAAACACTTTCACACCTTTCACTATTAGCACATTTTTTTTCTAAAATATCCCCACACTTGTTTGATTTTTTTTTTAGGGGAAATGCTTAGTTTTTAGCCATTCAAGCGTTTTGACGCGAACTCCGACATTGGTCAAATGAAGAAACCCGGTTACTTAGCTCTCATCGCTTAAAAACCATATACTCATAACTATCATCGCTTTTTGACGCGAAAATCGACACTTGTGGTGAAGATCTCCGGTTACTAGGCAACGATACTAGTGAAGTATAGGCGAATACTATTCATAAATAAGCATCAAATTAAAATTAAAAATCACACAAACCCGCTTCATTTCTTAAATATGAAGAACTAAGATTAATAGTTGAACCACTTTGCATAAAAAAAATGCTAGACAAATATTTACTATACTTAGAGAAGTTAACCAAAAAAGTGCAAAAGTCACAAAGTCTCAAATATTCACCAAAGAGATACCCTTGAACTTAACCATGTCATACTTAACACCTTAAAGTATAAAATCTTGGCAGTAGAAAAAATTTGAAATATCTAACCATCCTTTATCAGGAATAATCACAAATATGCACAAAGATAGGCAAAAATTGGATAAAATTCAACAAAGTCAAACAAAAAAATTCCAACAAAAATGCCTACACATGCACTTTTTTAATAAAATACCAATATACTACTCCCCCCACACCTAAATCTTACATTGTCCCAAATGTAAGCAATAAAGAATAAAATACAAAGCAAAAAGAGATAACGAAACTTCCCTGATCATCATAGAGGGGTCTCGAGCAGCTATGGCACAGGTGGGATTGGTAGTGTGAAGCCAACATGGTGGATCCTTACTGCTCCCAAACCAAAATAGGAGATGCCCATAGATAGCGAAAATGGAAATGATCATGGGAGGTGGCTAGCGGCGGCAGCATGGTGTGGTAGCAATGGTGACGAGCAGAAACGGTGCAAGCAGCGGAGTTTGAGGTCCTAAGGTTGTGGTGCTGCGACTGGAAAAGGAAAGAAAGGAAGAAAAAAAGAAAGGGAGAGAAGAAGAAAAGAGAAAGAAAGAAGAAAGAAAGAGAAGAGAGAAAGAAAGAAAGAAAGAAAGAAAAAGAAATGAAATGAAATTTTTTTTTGAACCACTGCGTTAGACATGGGCACGCTTAACTGCCCTTGAGTCTTCTAACCAACTCACGGAAATTAAAATTCTTAAGCGTGACTACTTGGCATGGGCACACCTAACTACTAGGGAGTCTTCTGACCAATCTTCGAAAATTGAGCTCCTTAAACGTGACCACCTGACGTGGGCACGCTTAACTAATGGAGAGTCTTCTGCCCGCAAACGCGAATTGCCTTCCTTAGGCGTGACCACTTGGCGTGGGCACGTCTAACTACAAAGTAGTCTTCTGTCAGCCAAATGAAAACCTCATTCCTTAGACGTGACCACTTAGCGTGGGCACGTCTAACTGCCAGTTTCCTACCACCAAAAACAACAAATCACTAAATGCAACTAACACTTAACAAAAACTCCAAAAACATAAGAAAGCTAAAATAAAGAGCATTGGGTTGCCTCCCAAGCAGCGCCTTTCTTTAATGTCTTTGGCTAGACATTGCCCTGTTTATTCACGGAGGATAAAATCGTGTAGCTCGTTTCAGTGTTTCATCTTCTATGTAGTCGTGATATCCCTCGTAAATAGAGTAATCTTTGAACCCACAAGGTACGGTCTTCCATGGAGTAGTAGATGGCATCAAGCAAGTAAACAAGCGTCTTAATTCTTCACTTACTCCTCCATCACGCGTTCTTGCTGGTTCAAGATGTTTTGCCATCGCAACTCTTAACTTATTCCTATCATGAAATTCAAAATCTTCTGGTATAATAAAATCAATCTCACTAACAGGAATTAAAGAATAAGAGTCAGGAGGATATTGATTAAGGAATGGAGGAGATGTCACCGCATTGGGAGATTGTTCACTGGATTCATTCACTTGAACAATTTGATATTGGGGTTCCATTTCTTGCACTTCAACTTCCTTTTCAATTGCACCTTTAGATCCATTTTCTTGAAACTCTTGCAGTTCCATGTCACTTGTCAGGATAATTGCATCCTAATCTTTCTTAAGGTCGATGATGGTCTGTGAGGGCAATTCTTCATAAATTGGAGAATTCCATTTGCTCAGTGTAGATGCCAATTCACGCCTTCCATCTTCCATCTCTTTTTGAATTTGATCTTGACCCTTATCCTTCAGAACCGTAAGCCATTTAATTTCTTTTCCACTTCTGAGGGTCATGGCACTCACATTCTTTGGATTAACTTCAAACTGAGATGGAAGTCTGCCTTTCTCTTGAGACTCCAAACGATGTAGTGTAGAAGTCATCTGACTCAACTGATTTTCTATGTTTTTGATGCTCGTGTCTGTCCTTTGCTGGTATTGAGTGGCATTTTGCTGGAGTTGCGTGGTGTTGGCAACTAATGCCTTGACCATATCCTCCAAAGACATGTCAGCATTTGATGAATGAGATTGAGATTTGGAGGGGTACCATGGCTGAAAACCTTGCTGCTTATTGGGCAAAGAATTTTGCTGCTTGTTACCTCCATAGCTGAAATTCGAATGGTCCCTCCAATTCGGAGTATACGTGTTGGAGTAAGGGTCATACTGCATGTTGCCAGCCATGGTTACTTGTTCAACTCTTTCATCTTGTAGCACTGGACACCAATCTGTGAGATGACTCGTGTCCTTACAAATACCACATGTTTTGGCCTGCTGCAAATCCCCTACAACCAACTGTCGAATAGCTGAAGTTAATTTAGATATTTGTTGTTGAATTGATGAGACAGTTACTTCATTTACTTGACGAGTATGGACATCTTCTCTTGTGCCAAATTGTTGAGAATTTTCTGCCATTCTTTCTATCAATTTCCAAGCATCTTGGGAGGTCTTATTCATCAAAACACCTCCACTAGCAGCGTCTATAAGATTTCTATCTGTATATAACAAACCTTCGTAGAAATATTGAATCAGGAGCTGCTTGCTAATCTGGTGCTGGGGGCATCTAGTACACAGTTTCTTAAATCTCTCCCAATAGTCATAGAGAGACTCCCCTGAATGCTGTGCAATGCCGCATATTTCTTTTCTCAAACTGGCGGCTCTTGACGCAGGAAAATATTTTTGCAAAAACTTCTTCTTTAATTGTTCCCAAGTTGTTATACTACCTGGTGGCAGATAGTAGAACCAATCTTTTGCCGCGTCCTTGAGGGAAAAGGGAAATGCTCGCATTTTTATCTACTCTTCAGTAATCCCCGGCGGTTTCATACTTGTGCATACTACATCAAATTCCTGCAAGTGCCTGTAAGGTTCCTCACTTGAAAAACCATGAAAAAAAGGTAAAAGGTGAATTAGGCCAAACTTTAATTCAAAAGGAGTTTCTTCATCTAAATTTGGAAAGGTAATGCATAATGACTGTTGATTAAAGTTTGGAGCAGCCAATTCCCTTAAAGTTTGAGCATTAGCCATGGCGACGTCTTATTGATCAGAATTGCTCGAGTCGGCACTATGCACAGTCTTCTTTATCTCATGGTCAAAAATTAATTCACCTGCTCAAGAGAAATGGGGCATAAAATCGAAAGAAAAAAATACAAAAATTAAAATAAAATAAAATGAACTCAAAAAGAAAACGAATTAACGAACGCCAGTCCTCGGCAACAGCGCCGAAAATTGACAGGTGTCGAGCCTGTGCAATAATAATTACCTACTTAAGAAAAATACAGATTTTGTATATAGCGGTGAGTATGGTCGAATCCACAGGGATTGGGGATAATTCGTTTCTTCTAGAATTCAGCGCATGAGGGATTTTTAAAAAATATAAAATTACTAATTAACTAACTAATGAAATAACTAATAGAAATAAACAAGAATTAATCAATAACTAATACGACTCTAGCCAAAGGTGCAACTTTTCAGACACGGTCCATTCAACTGATTATCGATGCGAAGATAATTCAATTACTCATTACTAGATTGGTTATAGTTGTCATACACGCGATAAACAACCAACCTTTCCTTACCTTTTCGATAGTCAAGGTACGACCATTAACTATTTCCCTAACCAAGAAATAACCCTAGGTACGATCATAGATTTAATTTCTCAATTGCAATAAGAATTAGAAAAACCCAACCCTAACCAACAAACACGCTACGAGGATTTGTTTAAGTTAGATCATACGTTTCCCTAACATGAAACCAATCACGCTAGTCGCCACTGGTAGTAATCAATAGAACAATTACGGATTCAATCAATTAATATGACAGTAGATTATTAGGTTAATTCGAATATCGGACCCTTGACATTCAAATAACAAAACAATCATAAGCAATGAAACTAGAAAACGTACAAATACCAATGAATAAAAGAAATAAATAAAATAATTCGATCTCACAGATGTTTGGAATCGCGTCTTCAAATTAACCTTCGGCTAGAAAAAGAAGTTAGTTCATCTTCATGAAGGAAATCCCATGCGAAATTGCAGAAGTCATTCTCGAAAACATTGTTCTCTCTTAAGATGATTCAGTTCGGTGGAATCATGAAAGAAAAGCAAACTATAAAAGATGACTAATTGTTCTAAACAATTGTCTCCAAAACAATTGCTCTCAAACAATAAGAAAACGCATAAGACGGCCAAAGATGGCCAAGTCCCGTCTGACCAAAAGTTGTCTCCTAATTGGGATTATATATTCCTCATACTATGGAAAGAAAATAAGTAGGAATCAGCCGAGAAACTAGCTTTCTCCCTACTTTTTTGCTTGTGGCGGCTGGCTCTCCCACGCTCCCTGGAGTCCTCCTCACAATTGACCTCTATCTCCTCTTTGACCGCGGCCAACAAACTAGGAGATTTCCTAGTTGACACATTTCTTATTTGTGCTGAACTACCTTTTGCCAGTTCAAATCATATTCGGTAATTTTTCAACTTTTTATCACATTTTGCTCCAAATTCCTGTAATAAGCACAAATACCAAAAGTGAATAAAATCTGATAATTAATCCCTATTTGGTAAGGTAATAGGGAAAATTAATTACAAAATAAATAGCAGAATTGTAATCTATCACTGCTCAAGTTAATACTTTTACTGAAATTCTTGAGAAGGCCCAAAGGATTGAGAATGCAAAGGCACAGGTAAAAGTTTTTCACGCACACAAAAGGAGTACACCTAGTAGTATATATGAAAAACTTAGAAAGAATGCAACACCTTCCAAAGTTAAAAGATCAAACCATTCACCCTATCCACCATGGACACTAGGAACGCTAGAAGAAGGTTCTACAAGGGGAAGTGAAGTGGAAAAAGGGCAACAAGAGGGAATTCCTGGAGAAGGTCAAAAGGTGGCTTCTCGTTTGACCTGTAGATACTGTGGGAAGACAAATCACACTGAGGATGATTGTTGGAGGAAGGGGTGAAAGTGCTTAGTTTGTGGGGGTACCAACCATCAAATTAGCAACTGCCCGAAAAAACAGCCACGAGGGAATAGTGTTCAACAAGTGGATAGAACCAAATCTAGACAGACTAATGAAAGAGGGAACCGATCAAAAGTACCAACACGGGTATATGTCTTAGACAAACAACAAGCTCCGGAGTCATCTGAGGCAATGGAAGGTAAAAATTTCGAGGACGAAATTTTCTTAAAGGGGAGAGAGTGTGGGGACCCGAAAATTTCTTTAGAATTTCCTCCTAATTTTGAGACATTAATTTATATTTCTTTCTATATTTCTTTACTTGACTATTTAACTATTTACTAGCCCTAAATTTCATGGTGATTTCATTAGTTGAGTCAAGAGTTTTACTTTTACTTTTAAATTTAGAGTAAGTTAGGGTTTTGGTGCATTTTGGTAGTGTGATCGATTGGTAAGGTGTGTGCACTAAATTTGGTGGATAAGATCAGATATTAAATAAGAGGAAGTATGTGGTTAAAAAATGCTAAGAGTAAGTTAGTGAATCATAAGTTAAGATAAAAGTATAAGAGAATTAAGAAAATAGGCTTAAACTGACGTGCGCCGTTTGTTACCAGTGGAGGACACCACTTGACCAATACTTTATTACCCTAGTCTCCTTGTTTTTGTTTCATTTAGTCTGCCCCAAAATTAACCCTAAGCTAACCGAAATTCTTGACTGAAAACAAGACGAAAAGAAACAAAAACAAGAGGAAAATTGGGGCTTGCCAAGTGTTGGCCATCCATGCAACCTTTGACTAAGAAACTTTCTTCCTTCTTATCTTTCCTCTAGCCACAATTTTCCTTCATTTGTCTACCTTCTTGGCCAAAATTTTTGTAGAGAGAAAAGAGAGATATTTAAGTCATTAACTAGATATTAATCCTTGCCTTTCCAAGTGTCAACCATCCATGGAACTTTGACCAAGACTAAGACAACTTTCTTTCACCATTAAGCTTACATTTCACCATTATTTCTCTTCATTCTTGGTTGGGCTGGCCGAAATATTGAGAGAGAAAGGGAGAGAAAAGAAACCAACCTCTAGCCTTGATTTCTTGCTCAATTCATGAGAAATCCAAACACTAACCCTAATGCATACCGATTAATCTTGAGTTAAGTTTGGAGGGAAGCTTTTGGTGGAGTTACTTAGGGAAGAAAGCTCTTGAGTTGCTTGTTATCTTGGGGTTTTGAGGTAAAATTTCTAGAAACATCTATTTTTACTTTTTTCTTGAGATTTATGCAAGATGTGTTATGATTGAAGTTGAAGGAAGCATGTTTATGGTAATTTCATGGTTTTGCTAGGGTTTGGTGAAGTTGTTGCTAGGGTTTGGTTAATTTCCAGCTTAGGTATATGTTGGTTATAGCTAGTTTTGTGGCTAAAATAAGTACTCTATGTATCATATACCTTCTTTTTTAACGGTATAAAGTTTATAAATTTTGGATTTAAGAAACTTGAGATATGATTTTTCAAATAGCATCGCGCAGAACAGGGAAAAATTTCTGTTTTCTTAAAACCGTCCTTACTTTCACTTCAACTTCAAGTTGGAGTTGTTGAACCATTTTGAGTTTGATTTTTCTTTTGGAATAATGTGACTTGGCACAGTAGATCTCATGGCACTTTATAAATGTAATTTTAGGACGTGGAGGTGAGGTCGGAAGTGCTCATGAGGCGAACACTTGAACTTGTACCCCGTGGTGAGTGTTCCTTGCATGTGTATGCTTTAAATGACTATGTGAAATGTTGTGAATGTTATTGGAATGTTAAATGCTTTCTAATGATTTTTAAATGGATTTTCGATGGATGAGTGTTTACCTTGTCGCATTCGACCCAAGCAAAAGTGAATTTTCAATGATTGAATGCTACTTGTGAATGAATATAAGTCTTTTGGCTGAACTGGGCCATTGCCCTTCGTTGCCAGTCGACTCGAGCCAGAAGTTGACTCGGTCGAGCAACTGGTGATCCTGGGACAATGTTTGGTATATTCGAGTATTACCACAAAATTTGATGGAGAACTGGCCAGTGGATTCAATGCAATGATAATAATGAATGAATGACAAGAACACTGAGGGAGTTTTCACTTGCAAATGTTTTCTAATGTTGGAGGGATAAGGAAAATGGTTGGCGAATGAATGAATGAATGGCTCCAAGTGAGCACGTATCCTTTCAATGATTGAATGTTTATTTCTTGAATGACTGGATATTATTGTGCAAAGTGTTCAAACTGCTAAATACCATACTTCCATGATTTTTCTACCTGATTGCTTGTTTAGGAACCTCACTGGGCTTTTAGCTCATTCCTTTAGTTTTTATTTTCCTTACAGGAATGGAGGTCCAAAACAATTAAGTGTGAACTACAGTGTATGACCCTCTTGTACTTATACTTTTGATTGATAGGATATATTTTGACATTTGATGTTGTATCATACGTTTGGCTTTTGGGTTGTAAATAAGTTTACATTTTGGTTGAATTGTAGAACTTAAATGTTATTTTGGAGGCTTGAATGATTAATCTTAAGAGTTGATTGAGTGAGTGAGTGAATCCTGGTGAGAACTGGGCAGGCGATCCACCAAATCCTTGGGTATGCCTTAGGGGGAAGGTGGGGTCGTCACAAAAGTGACTCCTTTTGGACGAATTTTACAGAGAAAAAGAGAGAGAAAAACATCATCAAAATGTAGATCTAAAACTAGAAATACTTAGTTTTTCTAGTCTAGGTTAGATTAGTGTAAGATTAGTTTAGAATTAGTGGGGTGTTCTTGAATTCTTGTATTAGCTCAACAAGGAAGTAAAGAGGGATGAAGATAGAGAAGTTGAGCTCTAGTAGCAAGGGTTTGATCTCTCTTAACACTTTAACTCTTGTATTTGATTTCTTTGTTAGTTTTAATACAAGATTGGATTGTATTTTTATTTGCTTTATGTCTAGCTAAAGTTTCATGCCTTGGGTTGGATGAACTTGCAATGATTTGTTTGTGAGATTTGCTTGGGTGGATGATGCTATTGCTTTGAGTTAGTTATTTAGCACTTTTGTTCTTACAATCATGATTAACTGGCCATTAGTTGTGATTATTTGAAGATATTGGATTATCAATGATAGTTGCAATTCAATATTAGTTCAAGGAAGTGCTAAGTTTAGGTAGTACACTCACGAAAATAGAGGTGCACCTTTGTGACTTGTTTTATGGTAATTTCATTGAAATTCATGAACTTGTAACTAATTTCATAACCACGAGAGTAGGTATGGATTAGTTATAAGTATTGTTGATTCATTACGAGAGTAGGTTTCACATACATAAGGAAATTATGCCATAACTAACTGAGATAGTAGTGTTCAATTTTTTTTGTCTCTTGTTACCATCTACATCTACTCCTACTCCTAATCTAACCTACACTAGGGGGGTGACCCAACAAGGTCACAGGAAACTGATGGGGATTGAACCACCATCGGACCATATGAGTGCAAAGCACTCGCATGGATCTAAGCAAAGCCACATTAAGTGGCAACTTTTGATGGGAGGCAAGAGTTGAACCCTTGACCTTCCATCCCACACTAAAGGTGGTGGCCAACTCCTTTAAAGGAAGTTGGTTGATAGTAGTATTCAATTACCCAAGTAATCTTGTTAGTTAAGAGTGGTTAGGAATTCCATTCCCTAGGAGCCATCTATTGTAGTTTTCACTTCATATTTTTCTATATTTGTAGCTTAGATTTACTTGATTTGCATTTATGAGCGTCCAAATAATAAAGAAGTTAGAATAGTGTGGGTAATTGATCAATCTTCACTGTGAAATCGACCCTTAATATCCTATACTCAAACATGACCTATATACTTGCAGTTGTGTGTAGGGTATTTAGAAAGTTACAAATTTAAAACTTGAGACAGAGATTGTTTTTATATACATGCCCCATGCCTATCACCCTAAGAGCTTTTTATTGTTACTTTTATTACTTTTATCTCATGTTTATAGTGTAGATTTAATTTTTTACAATTGTGATAATCTAAATAATAAAGGAATTCAAAAACCATCGGTAATTGACAATCTTACCTATGGATTCGACTCTTAATACCCTATACTCAATGTTGACCTGTATACTTACAAAAAATCGCATGTGGAGTATATAAAAATTTATAAATATAAAACTTGACTGTAGGTTGAACCTAATTATTATATCCATATCTCGCGCACGTCAAGTTTTTGGCACCATTGCCGGGGATGATTGGTTAAATATTGGTGCTAAGAACAATTTTATTAGTTTAGACATTTTTACTTGCTTTTCTTGTTTTTTTTGTGTCTAGTATCTTATTTGTCATTTTTAGTGACTTGTTGAGTCTTGGTTTTGTGTTTCATGTGTCATTTTATTCTTCTTGACCAATTTTTGCTTTTGAGTATTTGAAGGCTGTAGACACCAGATTTTTTCCAAAAATTTTGTTAATATTTTTTGCAAAATTTGTTAGTTTTTTATTGTATCTTTATTTATATTATTATTATTGATTAAGTAATCATTTTTATTTTGTGTTCTTTTGTTGGAAAAGGAAGAAGAAATGGAACTTTAAAATATCAAGTGCAAGAAAATATTTAGTGGTTCTTTGGGGCTTGAGGCCACTGAATTTGACCATACATATTAAAAGCAAGAAGGAGCTCAATGGCCCCAAAATAATTAATAGAGGGCAGTAAACACAAAGCTAGAAGTCCAACTTGCTATTTCCTAGGTGATATTTGTTACATTTGAAATGCGTTAAAAAAGTAATCAAATCTATGGATATTATTAAAGTTAAAGTTATTTTTTTTTACTTCCTCAGTATTGAATTCATTACATCCAAAACATATTATAGCTACTGCTTTAGTAGATGATAGGTTGTCGAACCTGTATAATAATAAATACCTACTCAAGAAAAATAAAATTTTGTATATAACGGTGAGTAGGGTCGAATCCACAGGGATTGGGGATAATTTATCTCTTCTCGAGTACAGAGCAAGGGGGATTTTATAAAGCTGGGATTGATTAAACAATTGAAACAAAAATAAGTAAACAACTAGTAAATAAACGATTCACGTAAGTAAGCAGGAATGAAATCGATGGTAAACAAACTCCAGCCAAAGATACAACCTCTCAGACATAGTCCATTCATCCGATCATTGATACAAAAATGGTTCTCTCAATTCATTAACAAGCTAGTTATAGTCATCAACAAACTCTGACGACCTATTTTTCCTTAGTTTATTGATAACCGAGGCATAACCATTGATTACCTCTAATCAGGTAATAACCCTATGTATGACCGTAGGGTTTAATTTCTCAATTGTATTAAGAATTAGAAAAGTCTAACCCTAATCAATAACATACTAAGAGGGTTATTTAAATTAGATTGCACGTTCCTCTAACGTATGTAAATGCTAGTTACCACTAATATTAATCGACTAAATAATTATAGATTTAGTTGATTAATTTGGCAATAGATTATTAGATCACTTTGAATATCGGTCCTTGACATTCAGTTAATGAAATAATCTCGAGTAATTAAAATAGAGAATGCACAAATATCAATAAATTAAAGAAACAAGTAAAGATTAGTTCGATATCACAGACGTTCAGGACTACGTTGTTGAGTTGATCTTTGACTAGATTAGAAACTTAGCCACATCTCATGGAGAAATTTCCAGGCGAATAGATTGAATTCATTGACATCAATCATTTTTTTTCAAACGATGTAATATATGTTCAAATAAAAAAAGAAGTAAGAGAACAAAGAGAAGGTGTGCTTCTCTCTTGCAGCCAAACAAAGCAAAAGATCAAAACAAAATCTAAGTGACTAGTCTGCATACTAGTCAGCTTCCTAATCGAATAAGGAAAAGAAAAAGATAAGCCAACTACTGAGATTTCATTATTTCTTGTTTCCTAATACTAGTATACTACTAGACAACAAAAGGGAAAGAATTGGTTCAGCACAACTTGGAGCCAGATTTTTCAATATCCTGGAAGCTTCCCATGTGCACACAATCCCGAGAATCTGGACTTTGCAGCATGTCTTCAAGAAAATCTCCCTTTTTGGCATTTTTCTGCTCCATCTCCTGTAATTAGGCCCAAAAACCAAATATAAGTAGCATCCGACAATTAAGATAATATTTGGCAAGCATAAAGGGGAAATTAGCCATAAATTTAATAACAAATAACACCCTATTAGTAGATTTTCATACAACGCTACAACTTATTATACAATAACGGTAGTCTATTAGTCTTACATGATTTTTTCTTTTTATCATTAGATTTCTGTTACCTATGGCAAAGTAAATCCAGAAATGATCTAGACAAAGAATACTATATCGATAGACATAAAGACCAGCACATGAACGATCAACATTTGAAATTTCTAATATTTTGCATCAGTTGCAAATTTTATTATAGAAAACATCCAATATTTTTTTGTTTTTTATTTTTTCAAACTTCTATCTTTCACTATACCAAAAATCGGACTAAATAGGAAAATTGTTTTTCTCTTCATGTTCAGTTGCCTCCATGGCAAAAACTTTTAGAGTGAGTGTTTGAAAATTGAAGCTTATTTGGAAAAATTAATTTTAATTACTATAATAATTATTATGATATAGTATTGTGATAAACAAAAGGCTGTTGAAAATATAAAAAATAGTCACAAAAACATGTTTAGAGAACCTTTAGAAAATATTGTTTAAAAATAGTTTCTATTCAAACAGTAGTTAGGAAAAATGCACAAATAGTAGGAAGATTATCAGCATAACTGATAAGTGTGTATTTTACATGTTTTAAGTATGTTTTATTAGTTAGTTTTGGTGTGTTTATTTACTTTTATAGCTAATTAACTAAGTTTCTAGTGAAAATATGTATTTTGTGGTTTAAAGTGGTAAAAATTGCATTTCTATGGATTTTAATGGTGAAAACTTCATGTTTTTGTAAGTTTGACGCTTCAATCATCAAATGGAGTGAATTGAGAAAATAATTAGATGATTGATAATGGTTTGAAGTGATAAAAAGACAACATGAAGTGCAAAATACTCAAAGGATGAAATACAAGTTTTCCAACTTTGACACCTTACGGTATTTTGGCTATATCTTGAGCTAAAAGTATCGGATTAAGGTGATTCTTGTACCATTTTAAAATAAGAGATAGATGTACATTTTGCATGAGGAAATCTAAATCCAGTTTAGTCATTTTCATTGTCAAAAAGTCAAAATACAGAAGTGCAATTTCATTATCGAAAACTGAAATAGAGTTCTGACCAGTTGATGGTATTTTGGTCATTTCTTGGCCCACAAAGCTCCAAATTGGATGATTCTTCATGCATTGGAAAGATGGAACAAAGAGCTACAACTTTCATGTTTTATACAAGAGCTAGTTCAACTTTCATCATTGAGAAAATGTCAGTTGAATTTGGACCAAAAATAGAGCAAGGATGAAATATGTCCAGAATTGAGCAAACTTGCAGAAGGCAATACATGGGATACAGTACGCGACCTAAGGTCACGTTTTCAACGTCACGTATTCATCATTTTCAACTGCAACTTGCTCTGAAACTTGTTCTTTGTTCACACAGCTTTCCAGCTCAGTTCCAGCAAGTAATTTCAGCTGTATCTGACAAAGAAGAACGGTGTGGAAAGTTGGAGAACCAACTCTTGGGAGTTTCAAGAGGCAAAAACGACAACTAGAAACAACTTATTTGGCTCTTGAATCCTTTACAAATAGTAGCCTTTGAAGACCACTTTCAAAACTTTGGAAGGCTAGAGAAACTCCACCAAAAATGTAGTTTTCACTAGAATTTTCTTAGTTCATTAGTTAGGGTAGTATCCTATAGTTAGAGTAGTTTATCCTTCTTGTATCTGTAGTTAGATTTGGATGAAAATTTGAAGAGTAAAGATGGAGAGTTAGAGCTTATGTGACAAGGGTGACTTCTCTCCTATCACTTTCTCTTTTGTATTCAATTTCATTTTTAACTATAATACAAGTTTGGTGTTTGTTTTCATGTTTTGCTAAAGTTTATGCCTAGATTATGGATGAACTTTCTATATCTTGTTTGTTATGTGTTAAGTTTGCAATGAAAATTAAAATTTAATACTAGTCAAGGAAGTGATAAACCTAGGGAGTTCACTCACGAGAGTAGAGGAGCATCTATGTGGCTTTAGTGACTTGTTTCATGTAATATCATAGAATAAATGAGCTTGTAGTTAATTTTATAACTACGAGAGTAGGTATGGCTTAATTACAAATATAGTTGATTCACTACAAAAGTAGATTTCACATACATGAGGAAATTACACCATAACTAGCTAAGATAATAGCATTCACTTAACCAATAACTTCATTTGCACTTTTAATAGTCTAAATAATAAAGGAGTAGTAAGGAATTTCATACCTCTAGGATCTTTCTAGTGTTATTTATATTATTTTTACTTCATGTTCATAGTGTAGATTCAATTTCTTGCACTTATGATAGTATAACTAATAAAGAAATTCAAAAATTACCAGTAATTGAAAATCTTCCCTGTGGGTTCAACCCTTAATACCTTTTTTTTTAAATAAAAGGTCATTTTATTAATAGGAAGTAGGAGTACAATGCTAGAGGTAGGCATAAACCTTACCTCCGAAAAGAAAAACGAAAACTACAAAAATTTTGCATATCCAAAAAGAGTAGACCCTTAGTACGAGTTGGCAACTGAGCAACTGCAGTGAACAATGAGAAAAAGCCACGTGCGGCACCAAAAATCGCAAGAGAATCAGCCACCGTGTTACCCTCCCGATAACAATGACTGAGCTGGTGACAGCTTGGAATAACCAATCGAATTGCGCGAACAACTGGTCGAATTACCGCTAGCACCCCCCAACTACCCCTTAAACAATTAATCAAGACCAGGCAGTCAGACTCAATAATTAATCGAGATATCCCTAGTCGGTGTCCCAATTGGAGCCCTAAAAGGAGTGCACGTGACTCAGCCTGTAAAGAATCTAGAGGGCCAAAGAAATCTCTAATCACCCACAAGAATCTCTAATCACCCCTCCACCGCCACTACCTCAAGCCATAGAACATCCATCCGTGTTTAGCTTAAAAAAGCCATCCACAGGGAAGTCCCATTTCACCACCATTGATGTTAACGCCCTCGGAGTCGAAATCATCGAATCAAGAATTCCCGCCCAGTGAAGTGGCAAGCCCGAAATTTTTAGAAATTGTACTTTTATCAATATTCGCAATTCATTAAGGATCAGGAAACGAACCTGATTACCGGATATACTGTGTCCCTCAAACCGGGACAGATTTCTAGCCCGCCATAAGAACCATACTTTTAGGAGCGGAAGAATCCTTGATATCTAGCGTAGCACCCTACCTTTCACAGGGAGTAACCACCATTTATAACACCATGACCTAACATTAAGAGCAACTGACGATGAAAAACCTAAGGGCCGCTCAAAAAATGCCCACGTCTCATCTGCCATGTGACCAGTAGAGAATACATGTTGCATCGTCTCTAACTAAGCCGGCAAGCAGCATTGACATTTAGAGGGCCCATGAACATGAAATTTTTCAAGCACGTCATCCACCATAAGCTGAACCTTAAACAGGCGCCACATAAAGAAAAACAATTTTCGCGGGATGGAAGAATGCCAAATATAGGCAAACGAACGAGCACTAGACGGGCGAACTAGCTGATATGCAAACTTCATAGAAAACACCCCCGAGGGATCCAATAGCCAAACTAAGCTGTCCGAGTCCGTAAAAAAACAAAAGAAAGAACCTCGGACCGCCTATGCAATCTCCAAAAGAAAGAACCTCGGACCGCCAAATAATCCCACTGTCCCTCACGCAAAAACTTAGAGACCCTAACATCTGAGGCCAAATCTGGATACCTCCACGCCAACGGACCCAGCCCACTCCAATTATCCCACCAGAAAGCAACAGCTCCCCTAGATAGATCCCATTTTACCCATTCCTCCATGGAAGAACGGACCCTAATCATACGTTTACAGCTGGCGGAAAGCTTAGCAGAAACGGGAACTTGATTTGGATATAGAGCACTGAAGTACCTGTATCTCATAAATTACGCCCAAAGTGACTGTCCACATCTAAACATCCACCATAGTTTACAAGAGAACGCCTCAATAATCGCCTAAAGGGACTGAAAACCTACTCCTCTTCATCCACAGGGAGGCATAACTTCTCCCACCTAGCCCAACGCCGCTTAGCACCAAATTACGATTCTCCCCAAAAGACCCTTGCAAAAATTCGCTCCATCTCAGAAACTACCTCTCTTGGAGGCTCCAGAACCGCCAAAATATGAATTGGGATGGACGAAAAAACATGTTTAATAAGTAAAGTTCGAGCACTCATTGATAACCATCGACCTTGCCAAGAAGTTACTCGTTGTGAGACTTTGTCCAGTACCTCAGTAAATAAGGCTTTTACTCTTCTCCCATTGTACAAAGGACAACCTAGGTAGGTAACTGGCAAGCTCTTAAATGAGAACCTGGTGACTTGAGCAATCACCCTTCGACGGGCCAACGAGACTTTCTTATCCACCAAGAAACAACTTTTAGCATCGTTCACCATTTGCCCTGACACCACCTGGTAGCCATCTAGCACCTTCATCACGCACCCTAGGGAGTGCTTACCACCATTGCAAAAGATGATAATATCATCGACATATGCAAAATGCGTCAGTGTAGGACATCCCCGCGCCACAAAGAAAGGATCAAATTTCGGATTGCCCACCAATTCATACAAACTCCTAGATAACACCTCCGCCGCTATAATAAATAATGTCGGGGATAAGGGGTCCCCTTGACGTAATCCCTGAGAAGACCGAAAGAAACCACATGGTTTCCCATTAATTAGAACAGAGAAATGACAAGACGAAATCAATCTCCAAACCATGTCAAGCCATCGCTCCCCAAAACCAAACCTTTGCATGACTTGGATCAGAAAATTCCAGGAAACCCGATCATAAGCTTTGGTCATATTCAGTTTAAGAGCCACATTAGAACCCCTCACCTTCTTCCCTAAAGCAGAGCACATTTCCAATGCTAACAATATATTATCCGAAATCAGTCTCCCCTTTACAAAACCGCTCTGCTGCGGCGATATTATCTTCGGCAAGATCCTTTCTAACCGCAATGCCAGCAGCTTTGAAAGGATTTTATTCACAAAGTTACACAAACTGATTGGCCTAAATTCCGAAAAAGAAGACGTCCCTGGTCTCGTAGGGATCAATGCCAACAACGTAGATGTGTACCCCCAGGGCAGCTCCGCTCCAACAAAAAAATCACAGACAGCCCGATTAACATCACCCTTCACTATATCCCAGCAAGAAGTGAAGAAAGACCCTGTGAACCCATCCGGGCCCGAACTACTGTCACCATTCATTTGGAAAACCACGTTTTTGACCTCCTCCTCCATGGGAAACTGTCGTAACGCCTTGCTCTCTTGCTCCGAGATAATCGACGGGATAACACCTAACACAGATTGATCCACCTGCACCTGTCCAGACTGCGATAAAATCTCAAAGAAGTACTCAATTTCCATTTCTTCAATCTTGGCGGACTCATCAATCCAAACCCCGTTCCTGTCCTTCACTCTATGTATATAATTATGAGCCCTCCTCTTCTTTACTTGTGCATGGAAGAACTTAGAGTTGGCATCACCTTCTTTAAGCCACCGAATACATGTTTTCTGACGCCAATAGTTGGTGTCCCGTAGAAGAGATGCCTTGAGCTCACCCTGTGCCTGGAGAAGTTGATGTTGCCCCTTCTCCATTGGCCTTTTCTCCAAGGTGCATTCTAGTGTCATAACCTTCTCTTCATCTTCCCTGACATAGTCAACAACATTTCCAAAAACCTCCTTTTTCCACCTCTGCAATGCTTGCTTGACCGCCTTTAATTTCATGAGTAAAACCTTAATAGGCCGACCCTCATAGTCTACCGCCCATGCTTGACTAACTGCCTCATGGAATGCAGCATGTGACCTCCAAACATCCAAAAATCGGAAGCTTTTAGGAGCTCCACTTGAAGCCAGAGAACATGTGATCAACAAAGGAGAATGATCCGAGGCTGCTCTATTCAAGTGAGTCACAGACGTATTCGCATCAAAAGTCAACCATTGCTGGTTCACAAGAACCCTATCTAGACGCTTCCAAATTCTAGTGTTGCCCAATTGATTATTGCACCAGGTAAACTTAGACCCAGAGAATCCCAAATCTACCAACCCAGCACTATCAATAAAATTCAAGAACGACTCGGCCTCACTAACGCAAAATGGACGACCCCCTTTTTTTCTCATCCACCCCAGTAATGACATTAAAGTCCCCAAAAAAAACTGCTGGCTCCCCCTGTGGGCACACCCCTACCAACTGTTGCGAAAGTTCCTCATGGTCAGGCGGGTCACATGACGCATGAATAAAGACTACAATGAAGAAGCGATGAAAGAAAGAGTGGGTAACCTTCAACGCCAAGAAATGCTGGCAAGTGGCAAAAACCTCACACCTATATTCATGATCATAAAGAACCCAGATCCTATTCTCAACATTAGAAACTGCAAGAGGAAAACCTAGTTTTTGCCGAATAACATCGAGACTCTCGCGATCCACCTTTGGCTCGCACAGTGATAATAATGAGACCTTATTCATTTGCTTCAATTTCCTCAACCGAGCTATGGTAAGAGTATTATCTACTCCTCTAACATTCCAAAAGATAGTCTTAATCATGATCTTACACATCAAAACTTGGGGGAGGTGAAACACATTTCTTCCTTGAACGACGATTCGTAACCGTATGCCATTCTTCCTGGTTCCTCAAACCATCCAGCCGCCTGCACAAATCATCCAACGCTGATTCCTTAAACACCTCAGTCTTACGAGGTGACAGATTGAGAGTGGCCACCATTGCACTTTGCTGATTTTCCACCTCCACCCGAACCTGCTCCACCAGCTTCGCCCCCGCAAGAGCACTGCTGTCACAAACTCGATCTCCTGCTGCATCCGCAACAGGATCAGGCTTTAACAACCCACCCGCAGACTCCTGGACAACCCGTTCAGCCAACATGGTAATGATATTATCTGCAACCGAGCCAACCACCTCATCCACCATCAAGCAACAGACATCACAGGTTGTTGCAATTGAAGCTGTGAAGGCGGTTGGCAAACCAGGACCGCATCAACAGGCGTCGCACTAGGGTTGGTAGGACCTATCCTATCCTTTGAGTCTACATGCCCGAGAGCTGTACATTAGGAAGAACCTGCTGCACTAGCCCCAGCTCCTCGGCTTACCCCACCACCGAAGTCTGTACTACACTAGAACTTTCCAGAGCACTAGCCACTCCAAACGAATCCACTAGCCCCCCTTCCTGAACCCATATCATTAACCTAAGGAGGAGATGACTGCGATTCCCCCTTATCCAGCGACCTCGCAACCAGACCCACAAACTGTTGTGTCTTCACCTTGGATAGGCGCAACTCTAGGTGTTTCACATGACACTGTTCTTCACCATGTTCTTGACGATTACAATGCCCATAATACTTGGGAAGCCTCTCAGGGATTAGAGACTGCCAGAAATCATCACCATCACCCATATCCATCCAAACTCTCAATGGAAGTGACTTTAATAAGTCCACCCCGACACACACCAACGCCACATTTGGATGAGAAAAAGAGGAGGTTGCCTCATCAACAAACAACGGGATACCCAAATAGGAAGAAATATGAAATAAGCATTGTTTATCAAATAAATGAATCGGCAGCTTAGGCGATCTGAACCAGACAGGCACTAACGACGATTCCCTGTCAATATGAAACTTAGATGTCTACTTGAAGACCCTCATGGGACACCCATACACATACCACATATTCCTAAACCAAACCCAGAGGAAGTCTGCTTCACTATTAAACCTTAGCAGAACATGCCTGAAATCGAGTAGACCCACCGAAACCGAATCTTTCAAGTCAAGGGTGGAGAAGAACTTACACAAATCAGGAAGGAAATGACGGCCTTTGGAAAACTTCCCTACTAGCATGAAGTGAAAAGGAGATGCAATGGCCGATATATCCGCAGCCTTGAAGACCACTGCCGGCTCCCCTGATGAGTCGTCATAGATGCCTGAACTTTCACCAACTCCAATGATTTCTTCTCAAACAATGCAGAGAATGATTTCTTCTGAAACATGGGAGAAGAGGAAACCAGATGACCCCCCAGAGGCGGGGGGTAGCCTCAGCCACTATGAACCCTAGGCCAAGAGCAACGGAAACCCTACTATTATAAAAATATAAGGCATGTCCCCTTAGAATACTTGTGTGGATCGAGTCTTAATACCCTATACTCAATCACGACTTGTATACTTGCAAAAAATCATGTGTGGGGTATTTAAGATTTTATAAATATAAAACTTGACTGTGAATAAGTTAATTATTATATATATACCCCACGCATGTCAATAACTATTGCTGTGTCATAACTAAAAGAACTTGTCTAGCTAGGACAAGAAAGAAACTTTAGTATATCTCACAGCACAAGAAAAAAGGCTCATGGTTACCGTTTAATTTTGAGGTTAAGTAAAAGAGGATGACCTAAACTTAGGCATAAGTTGTAATATAAGCTATTAAAATTGAATTCATAATTGAATTATTTGCCGAAAAATACTACTATAAAAGCTAAGTGGTCATTCTGAAAATGAAAATAGTGCAGTGAAAAATTATACTCTACGGTATAAATAGTTTAATGGCCATCTAGATATTAGCCCTTTTTTTGGCATCATTTTAATTTATTAACCTTTGGGGAGAGGAGGTAAGTAAATCGACAAGGCATATGGACCAGTAAATATTAATGGCTTATGGGATAAGCTATGATAATGGTGACTACTAAATTGCCGCCAATTCAAACTTGGTAATTCCATGTGGAAGAGGTGCAGCCAAACAGCTTAGGCTTCCCCCTCTATCAAGCTTTGAAAATGCACACAACTCCACATTTTTTGGAATGACGAATGAAGATTTTTGGAAAAACTTTTCTTATTTATTTTCATAATTTTTATGATGTGACATATGTGACATAAAATGATGACTTATGAAATTGAAAGGCAAAAATATATTTAGAGAATTTTTTTAAAAAAATATCCTTATATAGTTCCTATCCAAACAATAGTTGAGAAAGATACCTAATATTAGGGAAGATTAATAGCATAACTATTGTGTTTAGGACTCAACATGTAGTTTTTTCCCTCCACTTTTTTTTTGACTTTAACTGTTAACATTTTTTTATTGCTTCCGCTTGATATTTGTATACTCCACTAGTCCTTATTGCGTCTGACCAGTTAATAGTTAATGTACTTAATGTACTAGTATGATCAATGGTTGAAATTTCAATTACTTTGCATCAATCAAAATATTTAGCATAGAAACATCCAATATTTTTCATTTTTGTATTTTTTATATTTTAATTTTCACTTTTTTTCAGAAATAGGAACATTATTTCATCTTGTCCAGTTGCTTCCCAGGCAAAATCTGCAGGAATGAGTTGAAACTTACTGGAAAAACCATTTTTAATTACTATTATTAGAGATAGACTAGCAGAAGGGGCAGTCCTTCATCCCTAGTTTTACAAATTTATGTTTTTCTCCCCCTATTATTTTGAAAGTTTTCAATGATCTCCTCTATATGTAAATTTTTTGTCCACCAATAATTTTAAAAATTTTTATTTTAACTTCAAAGTATATATGCATATAAAGTTTGCCCCTTAAAAATAAGTTCCATCACTGACTATAACAATTTTTTTATGTGATTTCAATTTTTTGTAATTAAAATACTCAAATATGCATTAAGTTATTTTAAGATTTTCAGACTTCACTTGGTAATCATATAGACCTATTTCAATAACTGAATTTATCTTGTTCGAGGGAGATTTTTAATGTTACAAAGGAGAATGGTAAAGGGTACTTAAGAGTTGAAACAACTTAAGAGTTGAAACAAGGACCACATGCTCCTGAAATTTTGTTGTATTGGTTTTAGATAAACGTAAAATGACCAAATGGGCAAACTCTAGGCATATCGAGCAGTTGGTCGTTGACCAAGACAAAGTTTGAATTTGGACTCAAGAACTTGAGAAATACTCCATCTGTCCCATTTTATTTTTCATGGTTAACTTTGCACAAAGTTTAAGAAACTTAATTTTGGACCAATTATTAGATAACTTTTCCCATCATTGCCCCTAATTTAAATTCAAATTTTGTTAGTTTTTTTTAATTTTTGAATTTTAAATTAGTTAGTTAGAACATTTAATGTTGAAACATAACTTACTATTCTTTTTGTGAATTCAATGAAGGGTAAAATGGGAAGGTTAATATTTTTCAGGTAATTTTACTACTCATGACCTACATGAACTTACACTCTACTTGAGATTTTGAAATACGTAGCTGATTACAACGTTTCTATGCCATTAAACCAATAATGATATAGTGATAGATAGGTAATAGCATATACTCTCTCTGTTCCATTTTGATATTCCTAATTTTTTTTCACATACTTTAAGAAAAAGTAGTTAACTTTATTGGAAAAACAAATTTTAGTAGCTATTTTCCTAAAATATCCTTACATTAAATAGAGTACAACTTTACATTAATTAATTATGAAAACTTGAATGATGGTTAAGAAAGAATCAGTCCTCATTTTACATTAATTCACATTAAATCTAAATGTATTAAATGGGGTAGGCTAACAATCGATATTAAATAAGGTAGTTTATACTAATAACAACATACATTGAATAAGGGTATTTTAGAGAAATTAAAAAATAACTATATTCTTTAATTGAAAAGTGGACTATAATTTGGAACAGACAAAAAAGAAAAACAGGACTATCAAAACAGGACAGAGGTAGTATATGCTTTTAGAGTATAGGAATAGTTTTGTATGTTAATAGTCGATTCTTGAAAATACTTCAAATGTCAAAACAATTTTGTAAGCATTATACAAAAGAAAAAGTATAAAAGAATAAGGATTAATCTTCTATGCACTGACAATATATATACTGTCATGCTTAGATGAATTCCACATATGTTAAATTTGAATTTCAAATATAAATTTCATTTATGTGGCATTCATTTAATGATGAAAGTGTATACTGATAAGTAGATATTTTACGTGTTTTTAGTGTGTTTTATTGGTTAGTTTTGGTGTGTTTTATTTAATTTAGAACTAATTAACTAGGATTCTAGTGAAAATATGCATTTTTTGGTTTAAGTGGTAAAAATTGCATTTCTATAGATTTTTATGATAAAAATTTTATGTTTTTATAGGTTTAATGATTCAATCATCAAATGGAGTGAATTGAGAATATATTTGGATGATTGATGACGGTTTAAAGTGATAAAAGGACAACGTGAAGTGCAAAAGAGGAAATGCAATCAAGAACAAAAGGAAGCAAGTTTTCACAGCCTTGATATCTTGTGGTATTTTGGCTATATCTTGAGCTACAAGCATAGGATTGAGATGATTCTTGAACCATTTTGAAGCTAAGAGATAGATCTACATTTAGTATGAAAACATCGAAGCTATATCAGTTGTTGTCCTTGTCAAAAAGTAGAAATACAGAAGCTCATCTGCATGGCCGAAAGTTGAAACAATGGATTGACCAGTCGTGGTATTTTGGTCATTTCACAGTCTACAAAACTCCTAATTGGGTGATTCTTGAGGCATTGGAAAGCTAACTCAAAGGACTACAATTTTGTGTTTTGTACAAAAGCTAGTTCAGCTTCCATCATCGAGAAAATATCTATAGAAATTGGACCAAAAATAGAGCAAGAATGAAATCTAGCCAGAAGGAGCAAACCTATAAAAAAAGCAAAATGGGGGCTCAAAACGTGGGAATAGGCTGTGTTTTCTACCCGGGGTTTAGTAAATTTCGGCTGCAACTTGCTTTGCAACTTGTGCTCGTTTCACACAACCTTTTTGACCATTTTTTCTGCAAAGATTCCGGCTGGAAATGATCAGATGATGCATGGAAACTTTGAGAAGCAAACTTAGAGAGTTTCAAGAGTCAAAAATGACAATTAGAAACAACTCATTTGGCTCTTGAATCCTCTATAATAAAGGCCTTTGGAGGACATTTTGAGAACTTTAGAAGGCTAGAGAAACTCCACAAAAATATAGTTTTCACTAGTTTTTCTTAGTTCATTAGTATAGAGTAGTTTGTGCAGTTTTTCCTTCTTGTATTTGTAGTTAGATTTGGATGAAGATTGAAGGAACAAAGATGTAGAGTTTGAAACTCAAATGACAAGGGTGGCATCTTTCCTATCACTTTCTCTTTTGTATTTAATTTCATGTTTAACTATAATACAAATTTGGATCTTTTTCTTCATGTTTAGTTAAAGTTTATGCCTAGAGTATGCATGAATTTTCTATATCTTGTTAGTGATATTTACTTGATTATTTGATAATATTATTTTGAGCAAGTTATTTATCACTTTTACTTATCTAATCATGATTAACTGGCCATTAATTGTGATAATCTTAAGGTGTTAAGTTTGCAATGAGAATTGAAATTTAACACTAGTTCAAGGAAGTGATAAATCTAGAAAGTTCACTCACGAGAGTAAAGGAGCATCTATGTGAATTTAGTGACTTGTTTCATGTAATTTCATAGAATAAATGAACTTGTAGTTAATTCATAACCACGAGAGTAGGTATGGCTTAATTACAAGTATAGTTGATTTACTACGAGAGTAGGTTTCAAATACATAAGAAAATTACGCCATAACTAGCCAAGATAATAGCATTCACTTAACCGGCAATCTCATTTGGAAGAGTAGTAAAGAATTCCATACCTCTAGGAGCTTTCTAGTGTTATTTTTATTACTTTTATGTTTGTGGTAGTCTAGATAATAAAGGAGTTCGAAAATCACCAGTAATTGAAAATCTTCCCTGTGGGTTCGACCCTTAATACCCTATACTCGCTCACGACCTGTATACTTGCAGAAAAATCGCGTGTGGGGTTTTTAGGATTTATAAATGTAAAACTTGACTGTGGATGAACTTAAGTGATATCTATATACCCTGTGCTCGTCAAGTTTTTGGCGCTGTTGCCGAGGAAGATTTGTTCGATATCGGTGCTAAGAGCTACTTTATTAATTTAGACAATTTTACTTTTTTTTGTTGTTATTGTTGTATTATGTGTCTTGTTTGTATGTTTAGAGTCTTGTTGAGTCTTGCATTTTATTTTTAGTGTCTTGTTCTTTATATGTGTCGAGTAATCTATTCTCTTTGACTAAACTTGTTTTTAAGTTATTTTGATAGCATGTTTAGAGACTCAAGGAGAGTAGAAAATATGAGAAGACAATGCTTGAGAAGAGGAAGATCGGCAACGGATGGTTACTACATGTAAAGCTCCTTAAATAGAGGTAACCAAGAAATTACCGAAGGTATATCATTTGAAAATGATTTAAGATGCTTAAGAAAACTTGATGTGCGCGGGGTATACATATATAATTAAACTCATCCCAATCAAGTTTTATATTTATAAATTCCTAAATACCCCACACGCGATTTATCGCATGTATACGAATCGTGAGCGAGTATAGGGTATTAAGGGTCGATCCCATAGGAAAGATTGCAATTACCGGCGTTTTTCAAATTCCTTTATTATCTAGATTACCATAAATATAAAAGTAATAAAAATTAACACTAGAAAGCTCCTATAGATATGGAATTCCTTACTACTCTTGCAAATGAGATTACCGGTTAAGTGAATGCTATTATCTTGGCTAGTTATGGCGTAATTTCCTAATGTATGTGAAACCTACTCTCGTAGTGAATCAACTATACTTGTAGATAAGCCATACCTACTCTCGTGATTATGAAATTAACTACAAGTTCATTTCTTCTATGAAATTACATGAAACAAGTCACTTAAGCCACATAGGTGCACCTCTACTCTCGTGAGTGTACTCCCTAGGTTTATCACTTCCTTGGACTAGTGTTAAATTCCAATTCTCATTGCAAACTTAACACCTTTAGATAATCACAACTAATGGGCGGTTAATCATGATTAGAAAAGCAAAAGTGATAAATAACTTGCTCAAAATAATATCACCAAATAACCAAGTAAACATCACTTAACAAGATATAGAAAGTTCATCCATACTGTGATGACCTCTACTAAGAAACTAATTTGTTCAAAAAATCAAATTTCTCATGATTTGTTATTTTGCCATTATTTATAGAAACTTACCGTGCCAGACATAGCGATCAAAATTGGGTTGGAAATCAACTAATTTGAGCCTATGTCATAACAGATAGAATAGAAAGGGAATAAAATTTTCAAGTGAAACATTTTTAGGATTATTTTGTGATAGGAGATTATGTTGGCAAAAAACTTGAATTATTTTTCTGGGTAAGCTTCCTTTCATTTCTAAGCAATAAGCAGGGATCCTAGGTCTACGAATGGCAATAGGGCGGGGGACCCCTTCCCCACCCCGCCTAACGGAGGCTAATAAAAATTTGTTTTGTAATTTTATTATAACTAAATTTTAATCAAGAATCAAGTACTTAAAAACCAAACATATCACCAAGACATTATCTACTATAATTTCACAATTGAAATTCATGAAAACAATTAAATAAAAAACTATTTGAATCCAATCCAACGTGATAAGACTTATACAAATAAAGTAGTCAAGTTTTCAGTTTTTAGACAAATACAATCAACAAGTCATCATTGTGATTATTTTTTTGTGAAAAAAGTGTTTTTGTGTTAAGCGTAATTAGAAGTTTAGTATAAATGCCTTAGTAAATTTAGCATAACTAATTAATAATTTCTATTAGTAGACATGTATAATTATTAGTATAATTGATAACATTAATTATATTATATATACTAATATACATCATATAATATGTATAACTAATAATATCATTATCATTATATATTTGTAATTAATTAAATTACATATTATAATTTTTTTAAAGGGTGGCTGGGCAGGGAATGGGGGGAGAAGCCATTTTTTATCAGGGAAAATTTCACCCAAACTTGCCCAGCCCCTAGCCCCATTGGCCCCCCGTAGGCACCTGCCCAATTGCCCCCCAATACAAATCTTCAAGAGCTAACAGAACTGCCAGGTAGGCACTTAGCTATTCTAACTAGCTAAAAGCACTCCTAATGCATTACATATGTCAATGTTAAGCCGGTTCTGATGCATGTCTCTACAGCCAGCAACAACTTTCTGAATAACTAAGAGGATTTGATTGATAACACAATCTGCAGACATAAGATTATCTTGAAAAACCTTCTAATTTTTCAACACAACACATATATGAGGGACTTGAGCAATGCTTTGCAAACCAAGTAATCTCAGCAAACAGAACATTTTTGTTGAATATTCCGCCAAACATACTGAGAAAATGGACAAAGAAAGAATAAATGACTCAGATTCTCATCAACAAAGCTACGTAGAGCATAGCCTAGGTTTGAATCAATACCCCAAGTAATGTGATGAAGGAGCCAAGGCTGGTCATGGTCCAAAGGATGCATTAATAGAGATTTCAAGTGGTCCAATGACTACAGCTCTTGCGAAGAAACTCTAAGAGTCATTACAAGTGTTGGTATGCGCGGTGCAAGATCAAGTTGGTGAAGCAAATGTGATTGAAAACCTCAAAGATGATGATCAAACACCATACACTTTGCTTGAGATTCACAAGAATTAAGGAAGTTCCATTTGAAGACATCTCGGGTTCAAGGGTTTCCAAACCCTAGGTGGCCGAATGATCTTCAAGCTTTGGTTCGATTGAGTGGTCGTTGATTAGTAGTGTTTTGTTAAGTGTTTAGTTGATAATTTTTTTTATTATTAGTGTTATAATGTATCTACGGCCAGGTTAGTTAAATTAGTAAGGTCGCTTGGTAGTTTCCTAAATAGATTAGGTTTGATTGTTTAAGTGAATCATAGTTAGTTTCAAATTAGGAGTCTTTGTAAGCTATAAAAAGCCTTCTTCAAATGTTTTCTATCATCAACTAATAATAAGAATTTTCCAGCAATCTTGTGTGTTTAGTTTCTCTTTGTCTATTGAGAGCTTTGCTTGAATACTTGAGAGTTTTACTTGAGAATATTCGAATTGACTTATTAGCCAAAAATCACACTTGGTTGTGGCATTTTTTTTACTAACAATCTTGGTTCGCTAGTCTATTAAGTTATGGGTCATGATTGGATCAACATTCATAACTTCGTGAGTGAGAAGGGTTGAGTTTTTTTTTCCGCAATCCAACTTTGATATTTCATCTAGATCTAGGGCTGTGTGGGATGTGGGTTTGTATTAGTGACCTTTAGTTGCTCAAACCAAAGCGAAGGGCTCTGTATCTTGTAGTTACAGTGGCGCTGACTCTATGAATAAGCAGTCTTTCGAGCCCATTGCGAAAGGAAAGGAACCTTTAGTTGCTCAATGCAAAGCAAAGGGCACTGTGTCTCCTAGCTGCTACAAAGCTGATTCTATTAATGAGCAAATTCTTGCAAAGTCCATCCTTGCAAAAGGAAAGGAACTCTCAGAAAGTGGAAATGCTCAAGCTGATTTAAGAATTTCAGAGAGGACTGTTAAAAATCTAGTTTTTTCAGAAAGTGTGATTTCAAGAGTTGTGGGGGCAAAAAACCATCTAGAAGAGTGAGATTTCAAGAATTTGATAGTGAACATGCTAGAGATTTTTGTAAAAGAAATAAAGCACAGTGTTCCTCTTCTAGTGAAATTCCTAGAGGCCATGGCGATTCCAAGGCAAAGAAGACTTTGAAGGAGCAAGATTTGGGGGAGCAATTGGCAGAAGTGGAGTTACAATAGCTCATCTTTACATGGAGATGTTGGATTTTGACCAAGGATTGTTTGGATGGGATAAGAAGCACTAAAAGCATGACTAAGATGTTAACCTTTGCGGATATGTTGGCATAGCTAGAAATTTTGTTCAATCCTGATGGTGGAGAGGTCTAGAGTTTTAGCAATTACATGCCAGTTGCTTGAGGAACATCATATCTTTGTTATGTCATCAACTGTTTTTGAAACTTTATTTTTGAGTGAGTAGTTCAAGTGATACAGAATAAAATTTGAAACTCTACTCGTATGGTTATCGTATTACCTTTCTGTTCAATAATTTGGACTTATTAGATGTGAGCACTAATTTATATTGATATTCATTTTAGTTACTTTTGCGACATAAGAAACTTTTAGAATAAAAATCTTTATCAAGTAAAATTTGTAAGGTCAAGCATGGCATAGATAGTAAAACCAAAATATACTTGTAGATAAAATTGAAAGGAATTTAATTCTCACCTATTGGTAATATAGTTTGCTTATTAACCTCGCTTTTGTTCTAATTGCATCATTTGAATCATAATTAAAAACAGATTAATCATTTACATGCTACAGATTAGATTTTAGTACCTTTCTCATTTTTGTTGATTTTGGTAGCCAACATTTGTATGCCTTGGTTTGAGCATTTATGTGCTGTTGTGGTTTTTTTTTTTGTGGAAATTAAATGCCGTTTTCTCACATGTTAGCCTATTTAGGGAGAATTATATGCATTTTTTATTTTATTTGTGTTGGATACATCTTGACAGATTATAGATTTAACACATTGGATTTTTTTTTCTTTTTCCGTGTTCCATCCTTAGAACCCAAAGAAGGACAAAGTGGATCGGTAAATATGGTTTTGTTTTATTACATGAAATGATTCAAACATTTTAGAGAAAATGTGTCTTGATTGTAGTAATGTTCTTCACCTTCAAGACTAGAAGAAAAATTGTAGTTTTTTTTTCCAACATCACTTGATTGATGGTTCTTGAAGAGACAATTCATCTTTTGAACTTTCTTGTAGGCAAATTAGTAAATGAAACTACTTCAATTTGCACTTTAAGTGGCACAGAATGTCTTCTAAACGGGTGGAAAATGGCCTAATGTATTTTTTATATTCCACAGGTTTCAGTCTTCGAACATACATATTTTCCTTTGCACCTTAAAAGAACTACAAACAGAAATACATCAAGCAGCAGAATACATCACTTGCAAAAGAATGATACACACCGAAATTGATAGAATTGGCTGCAAGAATGATACACACCTCTCTTTCTCAATCTGCAATTTGGCCATCTCATCTTGCACTCACTTCAACCTTTCACATATAGATTCTGTTTCTTGATTCTGAAGATCGGTTGCAACTTTATTGTTTACATCCTTCAGTATGACCTGAGTTCGAAAAAGTACCAATATTTTTCTGTTCTCCATCTCTTTAAGGTTACAAGCTTCATCTTCCTGCTGAAAAAGAGAGAGTTCTTCCTCCTGCAGGGTCATAGTGGCTTCAATAATTCCGGCCTCAACGTGATTTTCTGGTCCAAATACTTCTCCATAATGATCAATGTCCTCTTCCTCTTGTTTATCTGCAGTGTCCTCCTCCTCCTATCCAACCATTTAATGAAAGATTAGCTTTACAAATTTCAAATTGACTATCATAATCTAAGTAGTAAACTTAGGCGCCACCTTAAGAAGGTGTGTCTGGTTTCATAAATCAACAGCATCTGCAAAGAATCTTCATAGGCAACAACCTTCGCATTGAGAGAAAAAAAGGAGTGGCAACTCAATAAATTATTGATCAAAACCTAAGATAGATTTTCTCCAATGGTTTTTGATAGATTTTCTCCCACCAAGAGATTCCTATATTTGTTGATTTCATGTCAGAACAAAGGTAACATGTGCATGACTGAAACCAAGGGCACATGAATAACTAATTGTTGACCTTAAATAGAAATGTGAGTCTTGAATCTCTATATGGCAGATGCCTTGGTCTTCCATTCGCCACATCCACAAGAGCCTTTATTACACGACTACAAGAAGAAATTTGTAGTTAATTTTAGTTTTTAGTAGTTGTAGGACTGAAATGGTCACATTTCCAATTAATAAAATAATAATAATGGCAGTACCTGAGAGTAAACAATGATTTATTTAAATAAGCAGTCTTCTTCAAAGGCTCAACTTCAACACTAGAAGCTTTTTGCCTGCTGTAAATCAGAAGTAATGTGAAAATTGTGATGCACTACAAAAACTCTTGACTAATTAATGAATAACAATCTTGATCATGATGCACTACCTTTCTGAACCTACAAGATCGACAAGCTTTAGTCTAGCAAAACTCAAGTTACAGCTGCTATCTTTTTTCCACATACTCTGAATTTCACACGTAAGAACAGTATGTGATCGGCTTTTGTAGTTTTTCGTACGGGTACCTGCAACTTTCCTATTTAAAGAACCCTAAAGCAACAAATTGAAATTCACCATTTAGAAACATCTAAATATTTCATTGCATCCTGCATGTACTAAAATGATTTTGGCAGTTGAGCTGATGTAAACAACAAAAATTAGTCACCTGTCTTAGAAGTTTAAGAATATCACCAACGGTTTGGACACTTAATTCTGATAGATTTTCAACATATACACCTTTCTTGGTATCCTCTCGCAGCTTAAAACAGGAAATGTAGTGATAAGATGATATGCAATACCTATAACTCATGTAAATTATCATATTATTCCAAATAGAAAAATGAAAATACCAACAAGTTAGTTGGTGAAGTGTGTAGTAGATCAATAATCTGTTTATTATAGATCTCCAACAACCAACATTTGCTATAAAATTTTAAGTTCACATCCATATGGCTTTCCTCTTCGCAAGAGTACAAATGCCAAAGAAGCATGTTCAGGTTAAAGTTTTCATTTTCTTTATTAGAAGTTGATTCAGCAATGCAAGTAAGAGTGTTAATCTTACTGATCTAATTCTTCTAAACAAGAAGTCAAATATGCGGGATATCATACTACAGTTTAAGCTAGGTTTGTCGGAAAAACAGCCAAAAACAATTAGTTTGTTTGGATAGGAGTTTATTTGGATGATTTATTTGAGATAATTACTGTAACACTTTTTGTGATTTGATGTATGTGAGATAAAAAGGTGATTGGGAAGATAAAAAAGTGATTGAAATTTGTGAAGTAAATTATTTTATTTCAAAACTATGTAATCCAAACACACTAAATGTTAACTGAAATTAATATAATGTAGCTTGAGTCGTGCTTTATAGCACTGTCCTAAAAAACTATTTCAGGAGATCGAAATGTTTTCCTAGAATTAAACAAGCCTTCTTCGTATTATGAATAGAAAGGATCAAAAATAGCAAATGTAATGTAAATCCCGCAGAGTAAGAAGAAGAAGAAGTAGAAGGGGAAGCTGACAAGAAGGTATCTACTACCGGGGGAGAATTGGAGGGGAAGCTGACAAAAAGGTATCTACTACCGGGGGAGAAAACTGACAGGAAGGTATCAACTGTCAGGGGGAGAAGAATTAGTGTGTTTTCCAAGGGAAAATAGCACCTATTTATACATTATAAATCTTGAGAGGTCCTATTCATTTTTCGATATGAGACAAAACTTTTGTCCTATTCATTTTTCGATGTGGGACAAAACTTTTGAAATACACTTATATTTTACAACAATCTTCTTCCTATTTCAAAAGATTTGGACAAAAGATAAGAAAATAATCTGCTGGATTTATTTGGGTGGAATGTAATTAGTTTGGTGTTTTTTGGATTATGAACCAAACTTAGACTGACAAAACATGACCTACAGAATTGTTGGTGAAATATAAATTTCTATGAACCAATAATTCTTGACGTATGATAGAGATTTTGTCAATCACATTACAACCCATAATTTTGCTGTTAACGATTTTGCACTTTTAGGCCGTGCACCTACCTGGTTATTCATGAGAGCTCTAAAGATTTGACCAAGGAATCTTATAGGAGCGCCCCACTCCACTCTCATGTAGGTTAATTCATCAAGTGTATACTACTTTAAATACACCTCCCTAATGGGATATGAATTCATTAAGAATTTTAACTCATCCTCATAATTACTCAAAGCACTTATCTTCAGAGGGACTTAAATTTCAAGTGTTTTACGGCCAATATTGACTTGTTATTACCCATATGAACCTATTTCATAGGATCACCAATCACATAGGTTGGGTTACTGTCTCTATTGACAACTTGTTGGTCGAAATCCCATTTCCTTTGATGTTTGAAGAATCAATTTTCTTCCTACGGGTTTAGTCAGAGGATCGGCCAAATTCAACTCTGACTTCAAAAAATCAATGGAAATAATTCCATCTCTTGAATTGACTTGTCCTTTGACTAAACTCGTAGGAATTTTCCAGAAATCTAGAAATTCAACACAAATGCATTCAATAGCACATAACACGCCAATGGAGAACTAATTCAATACAAGGATTTTCATTTGGTGATTAAGAGTGACTTTTAGGTGAGAAATAATATGTGATTAGGAGCCATGATAAAAAGTTAGTGATTGGGAAGAAAAAACCCTAGTACGTGTGTTTTAAGGAAAAACGGCGTGAACCGACGGGTACCGCGCACTACCGATTGAACGCACCACTTGACCACCACTTTCTTACCACATGAGCTCATTAATATTTGAGCAAAATATCCCCCTCATGGCCAGCTAGCCTTGACCGAAAATGTGGACCAAATGCAAAGAAAAGAAAGAGAAAAAAAGAGTGGTGGTGGTGGCGCCACTTGTCGCCACCTAAGGGTTTCTTGACCAACCAAGAGTCCAACCTTTTTATCCCCAATTTTGCTCTTTCTTCTTCATTATTTCTGCTGGTGGCCGAGACTAGAGAGGGAAAAAGAGAGAGCAAAACCCATCTTCCTTCATCTTGAATTTGAGCTACAAAGTGAGGAAACAAAGAAAGTAAACCGATTAAAGTTATCTTTGAGTGTTGATTTAGTGAGGTGTTGGTGAATTTTTGAAGGGGAAAGCTAGGGTTGCTCTTGGTAGACTAAGCAAGGTAAGGATGATGATTTCCCCAATTTTTACTCTTAATCTTGTTTAAATTAGCTTAGCATCTCAAATTTGTGGTGAATAATGGTTGTTATCATGTCTTGGGTGTTGTTTTTCCTTGTGGATACATGAATTAGCGTTTGATGAATTGCTGTCAAACTTGATGTATGGTTAATATATGTTGTATCCAAGATTGTATAGGGGGTTTTGGTAGCAAGTGAAGCAAGAAATGAAGAAAGTTATCATTGGAATAAAAAATTCCAGATTTCTGGAAAATTTCAGCTCTATTCTGTCCGGTTTTATTGCATCATGTTAGAGGCCGAATTAGGCTTTGTATAAAACATGAAAGTTGTAGAGAATGGTATTTTATAGGTGTCTACAAAATTTCAACTCAATCGGAGCAATGTAGCTTGTGAAAAGACCAAAATATCTCACTATTTTAGGATGTTTCCAGTGTTCAGTTTTAGTCAGTTCATCCAATTTATCATGTTTATTCACAAGGATCCGTGCTGATTTAGCCATTTGCCAAAACATGAAAGTTTTAGTACTCTGTCTTAGCTTTTCAACACCTACAAGAATACCATAAACGGACATTGGTAGCCTGAGATATGACCATTCTAGTGCAGTGCGGTTAATTAGCCGTATAGTTGGAAGTTGGCTCTGTAAATTGCGAATTTGACCAGGTTACACTGGAAATTTGACTAAGTGACCTTCATCAAAGTTGTAGACCTTCGTCTTAACTTCGAAACGGTATATGTTTCACACCAATCCGATAAGCGTAGCCTCAGATATGCTCTTTCCGGAAAAAAACCCGTCAAATCTATCTTTTGTAAACTTCATTTCCGCATTTGTTATTAGTTGATTTATGTTCTTGTATTGTCTTGAGCCTATGTAACGGCTATTGAATGCATTTGTGTTGTGTATGAACTTGGGCTTGAATGAGAAATATAATGAAGCCAAAATGGCTGGAAAATTAGGTAAACACAAAGGGCATGCTGTCCAAATTTTCGCTCAAGGACTAAGTTTCTATTTGACCTGATTTGAACTGGTATACTTACGTTTGGTCTATGAAACCCTAGTTATTTTTGTCCACGGGTCCAAATGTCCTCGTTTCACTTTAAAGTCTTTTTGTACGTTCTACTCAATAATTGTCGAGTTTCTTTGATTGCACCTAATTGTTGTGCTAGATGATCTGTAATATTCTTTCTCATTTAATTTAGGTTTTCTCGGTGACTGAGGATAATATCCGGAAGGATATTTTACCCGTTGTTTTGCGTACATAGGTGAGTGTTTCTTGTTTGTTATATTCTCCATGACTTCATGACTTCTTCTTGTTGTTTGATGATGTGTTAAGTATTTTCAATGATTTCCAAAACGAATTTTCTAGGCGAGCGTGTACTTTATCGCGCTCGACCTAAATGAAATGTGAAATTTTCAATGATTTAACGATTGAAACATTAGTTGCGCATGATGTAAGCCTTTTGGCTGAATTGGGCCCTGCCTTTCGTTACCGATCGACTCGAGCCAGAAGCGGACTCGGTCGGGCGATATGGTGACCCTGGGTGAATTTGGTATACTCGAGTATTACCTTGTAGTCGGCCACGTCCGGATGGGTGGAGTCCGGCCAACGTCCGGATGGGTGGAGTCCGGTCAACGTCCGGAAGGGGATGAATGAACGAACGAAGGCACGAGGGTTTTTGTGACAGCCCCACCTTCCCCTAAGGCGAACCAAAGGGGTTAGCGGACTACCTGCCCAACTCTCGCCAGGATTAACGGTGCAGTTAGAGCGATCTATTGCGTTTCGGAACTTACAAACGCGCGTAAACAAGTCAACATGGTAAAATAACCCAAAATAAAAAAAATGAAATCCGGAGTCGGCCATGAATAGTAACCGACCCGTCAGAACCCAACCAAATACCAAGCCAACGTTCACATCTTGAACTTTAGTAGTTACAATTCAAAGTTGCATACAAAAGTATTCAAAAGTGGATACATGTATGGTTTGCCAAATCAAAAGAGAAACAGACCCAAAAGTACATTTAGGGTTTCAATAAATGAACTATACAAAAGATATGTCCAACTAGCTCATTTCGGCAACCAATTATCAATTGCAGTCCAAAAATAGTTATTTTCCTGTAAGGAAAACAAAAGGAATAGAGTGAGCTAATTGCCCAGTGAGATAATACTACTCAAGCAACCAAGTTCATATAAGCATCAAGCTTTTCATTTCATTACATCAAAAGTAAACAAAGGCACACATTAATGGTGGTGATAAAAGGATACGGGCGGCTCTCAAGAGTCCTTTTCCTCGTTTGCATTCTTGATCGAATCTCATTGACTCTCCGTCAATGTTTAAAAGTAACCAACCGTAGACTTCATTTCACTCCCATTCCTTCCACCTAACATCCCCCTACCGGGCCCGAACTCCAAACACTTGCACTGTGGTATTACTCGAGTATACCGGAATCGAGAGTCTCTCATACTACAACATTCCATATAACATTTCCCCAAGAATCATTAATTGGCACGACCAAGCCCTTGCCGGCTCGATTCAATCAACTACCAATGGGGTTGAGCTCAATGATAACAATTGTAGTCGTTGGATACTCGTCCAATCGACACCAAGTCAAGTACTTTCATTTCATGTAACATTCCAATAACATGATAAACAATAAGTGAGAGTGATAAAGTACGCTCTCACTTCAATCAATTAACATTCAACTCATCAAATTCAAGTATCAAAGCTATATAGTAACACACAAGTGAGTAGTACACTCACCAAGCTCGAAAGTGATATTTCATGCATTTCCGTCAAAAGAACGTCGTGAACCACCGTCACGCCCTAAAACACGCAAACAAGTACAATGAGACTCGATAACGAGTCATAGACCAATGCCAAATATTCCCAAAAGAGGGTTCCATAAGCATATACAAGCATTAGGGAAAACCAGAAAATCCGGAAATGAAACTAGTTGTAACCCTGGAAAAAAACAGTTTTCGACCTCATTTTGTGGTAATGGCACCAAAGACAATACGATTATCGGATGAAGGTACAAGACCCACTGTTTCGAAACTAAGAGATAGGGCTACAATATTTCAGAAGGTCACTCAACCCAGTTTCGAGTGTAACCAGGTCAAAAATGCAAGATACTACACCAGAATCACAAAAACAGATTCACAGAACGCATTCTAGCGGAAACATCATAAATCAGGCTATCGAAGTCCAAATCCAGAAATTCAAAAACCAACTGAAAGCTAAGAAATAGGGCTACATTTCATCAGAAGGCCTCAACAACCAATTCGGAAGCATTCCTAACGAAAATAACCAATTACAGAAGCAATTCTCCAATTCGGGTAAAACCAGAACAGCAAGGGTAATTTTGACTTTTCTCAAGCTACGCTACTCCGATTGACCAGAAATTTTTCAGGCACCTATAAAATATCATTCCCTACAACTTTCATGTTTTAAGCCAAGGCCAATTCGGCCTCTAACTAGGAGCTACAAAACCGGGCAGAATGGTATCATCATAAACCCTAACTTTCCAAGATTTCTTCCAAAACAGAAATTGTTTGCAATTAACCACTTTTTCCACCTCATAGAGTCCTTAAACATCATTTCCAATCATCATATATAGCCACACAATCATGTTCATATTAAAACAGAAAAATGCCCAAAAATTATAAAACTTCATCAATTCAACCACAAATCAAGAAATAATCCATAATATTGCATCTCATACTACCACTAAGCATGATTTAAGCATCAATAAAGGGAGGAGAGTGGTTCTTCACAACTCACCTTAGAAACAAGAGAGAGAGAGCAACAAGTTCTCTTAACTTTCGAAATAACTCCACACAACACTTCACTATCACTCCCTTAAGTGGTTTTATGGAGCAAAATCAAAGTTGGATGGTTGAGTAAGTTGATTGAAGCAAGATTGAAGCCAAAATCTTGAAGAGTTTTCTTTCTTTTGTTGCTCAAGGAGCTCGGCCAAGATGAAGAGAAAATGGTGAATTTTTGGTTATTTTTTTGATTTATTTGGTCAATGGTAAGAAAAGGAATAGTAGTCTTACTTAAGGACCAATCCAATGGTGACACTTGTCACCTCCATTAATGCAAGTCTATCACTTTGTTTCCTCTCACACCAATCCAAATTGCAACCTCTACTTATCTCTTAACACCCGGTAAATTAATTCCAGTATCCAAAACTTAACCTAGTTGGCCGAATTTTTCCGAACTTTTCGCACTAGTGGGTCCCACGTCCGGTATACGCTCTTAATTTCTCAAAACCTATTCGATACTAGAAAAATCATCTAAAAACTATATTTACTCATAAAAATTATCTAGAAAATTTTCTGGATACAGAAAGTGCAGAAAACAAGCCATTGAATATAATAAAACCCTTAAATGGAAAAAATTACGGGCTCTCACACTCTCTCCCCCTTAAAAGAATTTCATCCTCGAAATTTCTCACCTTGGTTCACAAACAGTTCAGGGTATTCCTTTCCACCTCCCAGGTAGTCTCCTCTATCCCATGATTTCTCCATTTTTCCCGAGCGGAAACAACTGTGACTAACTCCAGATCGTGGGTTGGATAGCTTTGTTCGTGGGGTTTCAATTTCCCAGAGGCAAACGATATCACATTCTGGTTTTGCGTCAACACACACCCCCCACCCTTCCCTCGAAGCATCAGGGTAAACAGTAAAACTGTCCTTACCTTTAGGCAAGGCCAAAAGAAGAGCCATGGTTAACCTTCACTTTAATTCCTGAACACTATTCTCTCTCCTACCCAAACACTGCGATCCTTACAAACCATACCAGTGCTCAAACGATGTTGTCCCCATAGGAATACTACTTTCAGGTCGTAGGGTAGACGAGCAGGTTTGGTATCTATTCCGTCTATCAAAATTGGGGTTGACAAATGAATGAGTAACACCGGGATCTACTAATATTTCCGCAGAAATACCACAATCGTACCTTCCTCAATTTCAGGAGAATCGGGGACCTGTTGTGGCTCCAGTGAATACACTCAAGCTGCCACCTTAGAGTTGGTCCCTTCCACCTTTGCCGGTTCGGAATTAGTCTTCGTCGATTGCTGACTCCCCTTTCCATCTCGTGATAGGACTGGACAAGTGGCGAGCTGATGGTTTACACTTCCACAGCGCAAACATTTCCCCTCCTTCTTCCAGCAATTGTCCTCCGAGTGGTTTGACTTTCCGCAATACCCGCAGGGTCCGCATACTGCAGAAGCCGAACTTGGCCGAGACGGGCTCTCTTGTCTGGCCTCTCCCCACTTGGCCGCCTCATGACGGGCTCTCTTGTGACACTCCCGGCATCCTTTCTCCTCCAGTTCCTCGCCCAAATTTGGAAGAGGTACTCTCATCCCCCTGCCCCAAACTACTTCCAGGAAATCCTCGCTTTTTCGCCTGGAAGTTTCTCACTTGTAACCTAGCATTCTCTACTCGTTGTGCCTTTTCCACTGCATCGCTGAAGGCGTTAATTTGGGCTACCGCGAGGTCCTTCTGGATTTCTACGTTTAGGCCCTGGACAAATCGCTGTATTCTTCGTTGCTCGGTCATGATCAGCTCAGGCGTGAATTTGGACAGACGAGTGAACTGGCTCTCGTATTCCGCCACCGATTGAGCCCCTTGGCGGAGTCGGATGAACTCGTCTTCCTTCCTCTCCTGAACTAGAGGAGGGAAAAATTTCGCATTAAACTCTCTCATAAAATTTACCCAAGTCCTGGGCGTTTATTCTCGTTCCCATTTTTGTCGAATGACGTTCCACCAGGAACGGGCCGCCCCTTCCAGCTGGAAAACGACAAAAGCCACCTGTTGTTCTTCGGTATAGTGCAGGGCAGCGAAAATATCGACCATTTTTTCGAGCCACCTCTCGGCGACATCCGGATCGGGTTCCCCAATGAACTTGGGTGGAGCAAACTTTTGAAATCGTTCAAGAGCTCTATCTTCACTCTCGACGTGATTGCCAGGATTTTCAGGATTTTCAGGATTAGGGTTTGGGTTTTGGCCTTGTTGCTGCACCACTTGTGCCAGCAGGTTGGTCATTTACTGCATAGCGGTTGCTATCTGCACGTTGGGGTCAACTCTCGGTTCAGAGTTAGGTCCAGATGAGGTTTCCCTAGTGCCCCTTTCAGGCGTAGGTTGCCTATTCCCGCGCCCACGCGTCTGTCCACTACGTGTGCTTTCCATAAAATCTAAGTCGATCTAGATCACAAAATAAATATACTGTTAAAGGGCACCTAACCCTCCTTTTCGTAGCACTAAACAGGAACAAGTAAACAAGAACAATTAACTAAACAACTCCCTCGTAGAACATTTAAACACATAACACATATACAGAGAACACATAACAGGATCAACAATTATACAGAACAGTCAGTCAAGTACATACAAAGTCATTCCATAAAACAAAAGAGTCCTCCAAAAGTACTATAGACAGACTAGATCACGAGTACAAAAGAACTCACGAAGAGCTTGATAAGTGACTAATTTACGTAATAATTGTATGATATTTTATATTATTTTTAGTCACTTTAGTTATATTATTGGTAGAATATGAATCATTTTGGCTATAATTGGTGAAAAATGCTTTTAAGTGATTAAATGAGGTTTTTATCACTTTTTACTTGGATTTTGTGTATTTTGACAGTTTTGACACATTTTCGTATTTCGGCTATAACTTGAGCTACAATGATCGGATTAAGATGATTCTTGAACCAATTTGAAGATAAGAGATAGATCTACAACTTTGGTGAAGACATCTAAATCCAGTTTGAAGGTTTTCCAGGTCAAAATGCCGAATTACAATAGCAAATTTCTACTGGTCGAAACTGGAACAGGGCAATGAGCAGGTAAGGGTATTTCGGTCATTTCTCAGCCTACACAGATCCAAATGAGGTGATTCTTGATGCATTGGAAAGCTAACTCAAAGGGCTACAAGTTTTATGTTTTGGTCAAGAGCTAAATCAGCTTTTATCATCAAGAAAAGATCGGTTGAAGTTGGGCCAAAAACAGAGCAAGTGATCCACACTCGGATCCACTATTCATCCGAACCCTCGGTTGTTTCTGGGTTAGTGGATCCGAGCTCGGATCCATACGGATCCGAGGTACTGTAGCAGCTCGGATCACTGGTCAGAAAAGGCTGCTCTGTACGCGTAAAAAATCAATTTCACCTCCACCAACTCACATTGGATGCTAGACATGTGAGAAACATTCCCAGCTGTAAAAGGGAGATGTAATCCTCATTTCTTGACCACCTTTCATCATTAAATAGCCAAATGCATTGCAAAAATAGGAAAGGGGGAGTTCATAGCAGAAAAATAGAGAGAGCTACGGGAGAGCTTGAAACTGCAGAAATGTAGCTCTTTCACCTTCCTAGTGTTAGTTTAGCTTAGTATAGAGTAGTGTAGCTTTTCCATTCTTGTTTATTATCTAGATTAGGATGAAGATGGAGGATGAAGAAGGCAAGGAAGAAAGCTCATGTGACAAGGGTTGTATTCCTTCCAAACTCTTTATCTTTTGTATTTGATTCCAAGTTTAGTTAATATACAAGTTCTGGATTTTGTGTTCATTATGTGTTTCTAAAGTTTATACCTTGGGTTTGGTTGAACTTTCTATAATTGTTAGTGTTTATTATTTGGTTACTTGACTGCTATGATTTGAGCAAGTTATTTAGCACTTTAGCTCTTGAAATCATGATTAATCTGGTACCATTAATTGTGATTATCTAAGGTGTTGTTTCTGCAATAAAAATTGAGATTTAACACTAGTTCAAGAAGTGCTAAACATAGAGAGTACACTCACGAAAGTAGAGGTGCACTTATGTGGTTTTTAGTGATTCATTTCATGTAATTTCATTGAAGAAATGAACTTGTAGCTAATTTCATAACCATGAAAATAGGTATGGATTAGTTATGAGTATAATTGATTCACTACGAAAGTAGGATTCAAATGCATAAGGAAATTACACCATAATTAGCCTAGATGTAGTATTCAATGATCCAAATATAGCACTTGCATGAGTAGTTAGGGATACCACAACCTAAGGAGCTTTTATTTGTTAATTTCTTGTATAAGTGCAGTAGGTTAAATTTCTTATCATTCATTGATAGTCTAAATAATAGAGAAGCTTTAGTAATACCGGTAATTGTTCACTCTTCCTTGTGGGATCGACCCGATATATACCCTAAACTACTAGTTGATCTGTATACTTGCAGTGAACGGGTGTAATTCGGTATTTTTTAACTTGCACGTATGTAAAATACCCGTCAGAGCTTTTCCCCCTCTAGGGCTTCGTCCATAATCTACGACAACAACACCATTTATATCTTAATCTTAATCAAGGTTAATCACGCTTAACCATACCCGAACAAACCACACGAAATTCCATAGAATCGCCTTTCTAGTTCGCCCAATCCTTTCTAACCTAGGCTCTCATTTTTTTCGTATCCGGGCGCAAGAATCCCAACTAAGATAATTCACAATTCGAGCCGGCCGGTCCCAAGCATAAATCATCCATATTAAAGATTCCTACCCGACATACTTATCTGTCGTCCTCAAGTTCCAAGATAAAGATTTTTACACTTATAACATGCCCCATTCATAACTTACGTTCAAACGAGCACTTAGACATATCCATGAAATCAGGACCATAACACCACTTGGTCCAAACTCACTCCGCGCAGAGACCACGCGAAGTGGCTCTGATACCACCTGTGACAGCCCCACCTTCCCCTAAGGCGAACCAAAGGGGTTAGCGGACTGCCTGCCCAACTCTCGCCAGGACTAACGGTGCAGTTAGAGCGATCTATTGCGTTCCGGAACTTACAAACGCGCGTAAACAAGTCAACATGGCAAAATAACCCAAAATAAAAAAAATGGAATCCAGAGTCGGCCATGAATAGTAACCGACCCGTCAGAACCCAACCAAATACCAAGCCAACGTTCACATCTTGAACTTTAGTAGTTACAATCCAAAGTTGCATACAAAAGTATTCAAAAGTGGATACATGTATGGTTTGCCAAATCAAAAGAGAAACAGACCCAAAAGTACATTTAGGGTTTCAATAAATGAGCTATACAAAAGATATGTCCAACTAGCTCATTTCGGCAACCAATTATCAATTGCAGTCCAAAAGTAGTTATTTTTCTGTAAGGAAAACAAAAGGAATAGAGTGAGCTAATTGCCCAGTGAGATAATACTACTCAAGCAACCAAGTTCATATAAGCATCAAGCTTTTCATTTCATTATATCAAAAGTAAACAAAGGCACACATTAATGGTGGTGATAAAAGGATACGGGCGGCTCTCAAGAGCCCTTTTCCTCGTTTGCATTCTTGATCGAACCTCATTGACTCTCCGCCAATGTTTAAAAGTAACCAACCGTAGACTTCATTTCACTCCCATTCCTTCCACCTAACATCCCCCTACCGGGCCCGAACCAAACACTTGCACTGTGGTATTACTCGAGTATACCGGAATCGAGAGTCTCACATACTACAAGATTCCATATAACATTTTCCCAAGGATCATTAATTGACATGACCAAACTCTTGCCGGCTCGATTCAATCAACTACCAATGGGGTTGAGCTCAATAATAACAATTGTAGTCATTGGATACTCGTCCAATCGACACCAAGTCAAGTACTTTCATTTCATGTAACATTTCATGTAACATTCCAATAACATGATAAACAATAAGTGAGAGTGATAAAGTACGCTCTCACTTCAATCAATTAACATTCAATTCATCAAGTTCAAATATCAAAACTATATAGTAACACACAAGTGAGTAGTACACTCACCAAGCTCAAAAGTGATATTTCATGCACTTCCGTCAAAGGAACGTCGTGAACCACCGTCACGCCCTAAAACACGCAAACAAGTACAATGAGACTCGATAACGAGTCATAGACCAATACCAAATATTCCCAAAATAGGGTTCCATAAGCATATACAAGCATTAGGGAAAACCAGAAAATCCGGAAATGAAACTAGTTGTAACCCTGGAAAAAAATAGTTTTCGACCACATTTTACGGTAATGGCACCAAAGACACTACGATTATCGGATAAAGGTACAAGACCCACCGTTTCGAAGCTAAGAGATAGGGCTACAATATTTCAGAAGGTCACTCAACCCAGTTTCGAGTGTAACCAGGTCCAAAATGCAAGATACTACACCAGAATCACAAAAACAGATTCACAGAACGCATTCTAGCGAAAACATCATAAATCAGGCTAACCAAGTCCAAATCCAGAAATTCCAAAACCAGCTGAAAGCTAAGAAATAGGGATACATTTCATCAGAAGGCCTCAACAACCAATTCAGAAGCATTCCTAACCAAAATAACCAATTACAGAAGCAATTCTCCAATTCGGGTAAAACCAGAACAGCAAGGGTAATTTCGACTTTTCTCAAGTTACGCTACTCCGATTGACCAGAAATTTTTCAGGCACCTCTAAAATATCATTCCCTACAACTTGTATGTTTTAAGCCAAGGCCAATTCGGCCTCTAACTAGGAGCTACAAAACCGGGCAGAATAGTATCATCTTAAACCCTAACTTTCCAAGATTTCTTCCAAAACAGAAATCGTTTGCAATTAACCACTTTTTCCACCTCATAGAGTCCTTAAACATCATTTCCAATCATCATATATAGCTACACAATCATGTTCGTATTGAAACAGAAAAATCCCCAAAAATTATAAAACTTCATCAATTCAACCCCAAATCAATAATCCATAATATTGCATCTCATACTACCACTAAGCATGATTTAAGCATCAATAAAGGGAGGAGAGTAGTTCTTCACAACTCACCTTAGAAACAAGAGAGAGAGAGCAACAAGTCCTTTTAGCTTTCCAAATAACTCCACACAACACTTCACTATCACTCCCTTAAGTGATTTTATGGAGCAAAATCAAGGTTGGATGGTTGAGTAAGTTGATTGAAGTAAGATTGAAGCCAAAATCTTGAAGAGTTTTCTTTCTTTTGTTGCTCAAGGAGCTCGGCGAAGATGAAGAGAAAATGGTGAATTTTTGGTTATTTTTTTGATTTATTTGGTCAATGGTAAGAAAAGGAATAGTAGTCTTACTTAAGGACCAATCCAATGGTGACACTTGTCACCTCCATTAATGCAAGTCTATCACTTTGTTTCCTCTCACACCAATCCAAATTGCAACCTCTACTTATCTCTTAACACCCGGTAAATTAATTCCAGTATCCAAAATTTAACCTAGTTGGCCAAATTTTTTTGAACTTTTCGCACTAGTGGGTCCCACGTCCGGTATACGCTCTTAATTTCTCAAAACCTATTCGATGCTAGAAAAATCATCTAAAAACTATATTTACTCATAAAAATTATTTAGAAAATTTTTCGGATACAGAAAGTGCAGAAAACAAGCCATTGAATATAATAAAACCCTAAAATGGAAAAAATTGCGGGCTCTCACAGTTTTACTTCTCAAAAAGGAAATTTTCAAATAATTGGAGGAATAAGGGAAAATGTCAGGGGAACGAACGAACGAACGAATAGCTCCATGTGAGCTCGTATTCTTTTAATGAATGTGTTACTATCGCTTTCCATTGTACAAATTTCTTGAATTATTGATACTCCATGTTTAATGTATTGAATTGACTATCTGACTATGTGTTTAGAACCTCACTAAGTTTTTAGCTCACCCCTTTAGTTTTGTTTTTCTTAATAGGGGACGGCGAGCAGGATGAGAGCATAGACTAGCCTAGTCTAGTTCTTTTGTTATTTTTTGTAATGGTTCTCGCCCTAGTGCCTGGCACCGGCTGGACGTATGTAGGATTGAGAATCTTAAGCAAGAAATGAAGAAAGTTATCATTGAAATCAAAAATTCCGGATTTCTGGAAAATTTCAGCTCTATTCTGTCCGATTTTATTGCTGCCCTATTTATTCTTGTTATTTTTTCCGATTTTAATTGAGGACTGTAGTGAACGACTGAGTCCCGGCGAGAGTTGGGCAGGCGACCCGCCGAACCCTGGGGTACGCCTTAGGGGGAGGTGGGGCCGTCACAGGTGGTATTAGAGCTTAGGCTTCAGATCTCTGTAGTGTATCCTAAACTTGAAGTTTAGGATGCCAGACTGTGGGATTCGATTTGACCTGAAAGTTAAGCGATTGAGGGATAAAACCTATAGCTGTTTCGAGTGGTCTCTGCGCGGAGTGACCCTGGACTAAGTGGTGAATAAGTATGAGGGACTAAGTGAAGTTATGAATTGCGAATGTTATAGGCCTTAAATCTTTCTCATGGTATCTGAGGACCATAGATAGGTATGTCAGGTAGGAATTTCGATTGTAGATAGTTTACTCTTGGGACTGCAGCTCGAGATGTGAATTATCTTATTTCGGATTCTCGTGCCTGAGTATTCTAGAGTTGCAGCGCTGCTAAGGACTTGAGACTTGCATTTTGGGAACATGAACAGGCTTTGTCTGACTAGAATGAGCACAAGAGGTCAGGGACATCTAGTTTGGATAGTAAGTGACGTGAGAGACCGGACGGGCTGATATTGGGACGACTTCACCTTTTCCTTTTGATTTACATGTATATTGTTACTACATGACGTTAGTATACCTGTGTGTACATGGTTATCTGTCCAACTTGATATGTATTTGTGTATTTGCTTATCCGTCTTCTTGATATGGCGTGTTATGTGCGTATATGTTTATTTGTGTATTTGGAATGCTAGAATTTGTTACTGTAGTCAATTTACTATGTTTATTTACTAAATTATCTTTTGGGGAAAAAGAAAAGAAAAGAGAGAGGGAAAACATATATATGGACGGGAGACGTAGTCGTGGACGTGGAGCTAGTCGTGGCCGTGGAGCTAGGCAAGCTCAAGAACCGAGAGAAGAAAGAGAAACAGTGGCCGAGCAAGACAGGGACCGAGGGTTGAGGCTGGAGATCAAATGGCAACGGCGATGCAACAAATGACAAATATCCTGGCACGACTGTTAGATCAACAGGGTCAAATGCCAGTGAATCAACCCCGAAATCCTGAAATCGGAGAGGATAAGGCTCTTGAGAGGTTCCAAAAGTTTCTACCTCCGAAATTTCAAGGAGGGCCTGATCCGGATATAGCTGAGCAGTGGTTGGAGGCAATGATTAATATCTTCGCGGCTTTGAATTACACGGAGCAAAGACAAGTAAATTTTACTGTATTTCAATTCGAAAGACCAGCCCGCGCGTGGTGGAATGTAATTAAGGCCAAGTGGGAAAGAGAACAGACGGTATGGACATGGGCGAACTTTATAAGGGAATTTAACGAAAAGTATCTCCCACCTTTAGTCCAAGAAAGGAGAGAGGACGAATTTATTGGGTTGCGTCAGGGAACCCTAAGTGTGGCCGAATATGAGACCAAATTTACTAGACTGTCTAAATTCGCTTCCGAATTGGTGGTTACGGAGCGACGGAGAATAAGACGATTTATACAAGGACTAAATTTGGAAATCCAGGAGGCATTAGCGGCAGTTCAAGTTAATACGTTTACAGAGGCTCTTGAGAAGGCCCAAAGAATTGAGGATGTGAAAGCCCAAGTAAAAGCCTTTCAAACGCGGAAAAGAGATACATCCAGCAGTATACCTGAGGAATCCGGAGAAAAGATAACGCTCTCCAAAGTGCAAAAAGTGAACCATTCACCCGCCCACCTTGGACCTTAAGAGCATTAGATGAAAGGTCCATGAAAGGAAGTCAGATCGGATCAAAGGACATTTCTCGAGAAGATCCAACAGTAGCTCCTCGATTGGCCTGTGGATACTGTGGAAAGGCAAATCACACTGAGAATGATTGCTGGCGGAAAGGGGGAAAATGTTTGATTTGTGGGAGTAGCAATCATCAACTTAGCAATTGCCCGAAGAAACAGCCACGAAGGGTAGTACTCAACAAGTGGAAGGAACCAAACTGAAACAAATTCATGAAAGAGGAAACCGAACAAAAGTATCAACACAAGTTTATGCCGCAGATCAGCACCGAGTTCTGGGGTCCTCCGAGGCGACGAAAGGTATGAATTTCGAGGACGAAATTCTTTTAAGGGGAGAGAGTTTGAGGACTCGCAAATTCCTTATATTTTTCTCAAAAATGCTCTTTTATTTGGAAATTATTATTTATTAAAGCCCTACTACCCAATCATTCCCCAATAAGTGCAAATGAACCTAGAAAGTAGGGTTTCACTCTACGTTTTCAGGATTGGAGCAAACTAGGGTTTTCGAGATTTTTCGCCGGATGATTTTTCGGTACGGAGCAAGGTTTCAAATTTGGTGATTAAGAGTGACTTTTAGGTGAGAAATAATATGTGATTAGGAGCCATGATAAAAAGTTAGTGATTGGGAAGAAAAAACCCTAGTACGTGTGTTTTAAGGAAAAACGGCGTGAACCGAAGGGTACCGCGCACTACCGATTGAACGCACCACTTGACCACCACTTTCTTACCACATGAGCTCATTAATATTTGAGCAAAATATCCCCCTCATGGCCAACTAGCCTTGACCGAAAATGTGGACCAAATGCAAAGAAAAGAAAGAGAAAAAAAAGAGTGGTGGTGGTGGCGCCACTTGTCGCCACCTAAGGGTTTCTTGACCAACCAAGAGTCCAACCTTTTTATCCCCAATTTTGCTCTTTCTTCTTCATTATTTCTGCCGGTGGCCGAGACTAGAGAGGGGAAAAGAGAGAGCAGAACCCATCTTCCTTCATCTTGAATTTGAGCTACAAAGTGAGGAAACAAAGAAAGTAAACCGATTAAAGTTATTTTTGAGTGTTGATTTAGTGAGGTGTTGGTGAATTTTTGAAGGGGAAAGCTAGGGTTGCTCTTGGTAGACTAAGCAAGGTAAGAATGATGATTTCCCCAATTTTTTCTCTTAATCTTGTTTAAATTAGCTTAGTATCTCAAATTTGTGGTGAATAATGGTTGTTACCATGTCTTGGGTATTGTTTGTCCTTGTGGATACATGAATTAGGGTTTGATGAATTGCTGTCAAACTTGATGTATGGTTAATATATGTTGTATCCAAGATTGTATAGGGGGTTTTGGTAGCAAGTGAAGCAAGAAATGAAGAAAGTTATCATTGGAATAAAAAATTCCAGATTTCTGGAAAATTTCAGCTCTATTCTGTCCGGTTTTATTGCATCATGTTAGAGGCCGAATTAGGCTTGGCATAAAACATGAAAGTTGTATAGAATGGTATTTTATAGTTGCCTACGAAATATCAGCTCAATCGGAGGAACGTAGCCCGTAAAAAGACCAAAATACCCTCACTATTTTATGATGTTTCCAGTGTTCCGTTTTAGTTAGTTCATCCAGTTTATCATGTTTATTCACAAGGATTCGTGCTGATTTATCCATTTGCCAAAACATGAAAGTTTTAGTATTCTGTCTTAGCTTTTCAACATCTACAAGAACACCTTAAACGGACCTTGGTAGACTGAGATATGACCATTCTAGTGCAGTGCGGTTAATTAGCCGTATAGTTGGAAGTTGGCTCTGTAAATTGGGAATTTGACCAGGTTACACTGGAAATTTGACTAAGTGACCTTCATGAAAGTTGTAGGCCTTCGTCTTAGCTTCGAAACGGTATAAGATTCACACCAATCCGATACGCGTAGTCTCAGATGTGCTCTTTCCGCAAAAACCCATCAAATCTGTCTTTTGTAAACTTCATTTCCGCATTCGTTATTAGTTGATTTATGTTCTTGTATTGTCTTGAGCCTATGGAACGGCTGTTGAATGCATTTGTGTTGTGTATGAACTTGGGCTTGAATGAGAAATATAATGAAGCCAAAATGGTTGGAAAATTAGGTAAACACAAAGGGCATGCTGTTCAAATTTTCGCTCGAGGACTAAGTTTCTATTTGAACTGATTTGAACTGGTATACTTACGTTTGGTCTATGAAACCCTAGTTATTTTTGTCCACGGGTCCAAATGTCCTCGTTTCACTTTAAAGTCTTTTTGTACGTTCTACTCAATAATTGTCGAGTTTCTTTTATTGCACCTAATTATTGTGCTAGATGGTCTGTAATATTCTTTCTCTTTTAATTTAGGTTTTCTCGGTGACTGAGGATAATATCTGGATGGATATTTTACCCGTTGTTTTGCGTACATAGGTGAGTGTTTCTTGTTTGTTATATGCTCCATGACTTCATGACTTGTTGTTGTTGTTTGATGATATGTTAAGTGTTTTCAATGATTTCCAAAATGAATTTTCTAGGCGAGCGTATACTTTATCGCGTTCGACCTAAATGAAATGTGAAATTTTCAATGATTTAACGATTGACACATTAGTTGCGCATGATATAAGCCTTTTGGCTGAATTGGGCCCTGCCCTTCGTTACCGATCGACTAGAGCCAGAAGCGGACTCGGTCGGGCGATATGGTGACCCTGAGTGAATTTGGTATACTCGAGTATTACCTTGTAGTCCGGTCACGTCCGGATGGGTGGAGTCCGATCAATGTCCGGAAGGGGATGAATGAACGAACGAAGGCACGAGGGTTTTACTTCTCAAAAAGGAAATTTTCAAATAATTGGAGGAATAAGGGAAAATGTCAGGGGAACGAACGAACGAACGAATAGCTCCATGTGAGCTCGTATCCTTTTAATGAATGTGTTACTATCGCTTTTCATTGTACAAATTTCTTGAATTATTGATACTCCATGTTTAACGTATTGAATTGACTATCTGACTATGTGTTTGGAACCTCACTGAGCTTTTAACTCACCCCTTTAGTTTTGTTTTCCTTAACAGGGGACGGCGAGCAGGATGAGAGCATAGACTAGTCTAGTCTAGTTCTTTTGTTTTTTTTTTGTAATGGTTCTCGCCCTAGTGCTTGGCACGGGTTGGACGTATGAAGGATTGAGAACCTTTGTATATTCGATCTTTATACTCCCTTTTGGGATGGCAATGTATATAAGTTCCGCTTTAAGTTTGAATCGCTGCCCTATTTATTCTTGTGATTTATTCCAATTTTAATTGAGGACTGTAGTGAACGACTGAGTCCCGACGAGAGCTGGGCAGGCGACCCGCCGAACCCTGGGGTACGCCCTAGGGGGAGGTGGGGCTGTCACATATTGGCTAAGAAGTTTCTTAATCAATCCGCCCCTAAACCAGTCAACTCCAAAGTTATAAACTCTAATTTCATAGTTGATCTAGCAATAATTGTCTGTCTAGCTTACTTCCATACTACTGCACCACCACCAAGGGTGAATACATAACCACTAGTGGATTTTGTCTCATTTGAATCTGAAATTCAATTAGTATCACTGTACCCTTCTAATACAATGGGAAATTCACAATACACGATACGATAATTCATGGTACTTCTCAAATATTTCATTAGTCTGACTAATTCAAATCAATGCTCACTATTGGGATTGTGAGTATATCTACTCAATCTACACACAACATAAGCTATGTCAGGTCTTGTGAAATTCGTCAAATGCATCAGACTTCCAATAATCTGAGCATATTTAGACTGAGCAATTGGGTCACTATTATTTTTCTTTAATTTAGTGTTAGCATCATAAGGAGTACTTACAGGTGTCACATCATAATTTTCAAGCTTCTTAAGAAATTTTTTTGTATAATGTTCTTGTGACAACATTACACTATATTTTCTCCTTATGATTTTAACACCTAATATCATTTTAGTTTCACCCAAATCTTTCATATCAAAATTAGAAGTTAAGAAATATTTAGTACTATTAACAATCTCTATACTTGTACCAAATATAAGCATGTCACCCACATATAGACTAAGTATCACATATTGATTATTCACAACTTTAGTATATACATATTTATCCATTTCTACAGACGAAAAATTGTCGTTTATCAATACTTGATCAAATTTCTCATGCCACTGTTTAGAAACTTGTTTTAGGCCATAAAGAGATAAAATTAATTTACATAATTTATTTTTTTGTCCGGATACAACACATCCTTCAGGTTGAAACATATAAATTTCTTCTTCTAAATCGCCATTTAAAAACGCTGTTTTGACATCTATTTAATAAACAACAGGTTTATGGATAGAATCTAAGGCAAATAAAACACGAATAGAAGAAATTCTTGTTACTGGTACAAACGTGTCAAAATAGTCAATATCTTGTTTCTGAGAAAACCTTTTGCTACTAGACGAGCCTTGTATTTTTTTACAGAACCATCAGAATTATATTTTCTTTTAAAAAACCATTTGCAACCAATAGGTTTTGCACCAGGGGGTAAGTCTACCAAAGTCCATGTTTTATTTTTTCAAAATAGAATCTATTTCTGATTTAATTTTTTTTCTTTCCAAAACTTGCATCAAAAGAAGAAATTGCATCAGAATACGTTAAAAGATCATTGTCAACAAGAAAAGTTTGAAAATCATTCCCATAGAAAAATTCTTTTCTTGGCCTTTTACTCTTTCTCAACTTTTTTTCATTAAAGGTTGTCTCCTTATTTTTTTTTCAACAAGTGCATGAGAAATTTTATTTGACAGTGAAAAATATGTTCAAAAAATTTGGCATTCTTTGTCTCAATGATTGTATTACAATCAAGTACGTCACTTCTCAAAACAAAGAAGAAGAAGACTTGTGTCTCAGTGCTGGTATGATCGCACCCAAACGTGTGTATTAGTGCTGGTATGATCGTGTTGCACCAAGGGGTAAATAGGGGAGATATAAACGAGAAGAAGACTCGTGTCTCCCTCGTGTCTTTTAACTAGCCCAATGTTTCTAAATATATAGTACATGAAGTGAATTGTTTAGAAAAGAAGCTTTTCTGTTACACTATCCCTCCCAAAACAACAGTAGAAATCAGAGCAAAGAAAGGAGAATGCAGTACAATGGAGTAGCATAAATCACTATGAAATTTATCATGTTGTGTAATATATGCTTATAAAACTGCATAGAGTTTACTCAACATTTACCAAAATCCAACCATTCAGATGACAACAGCAGTAAGGTGCCAACCTATTTGCTTATTAAAATAATCAAACTACAAAAATAGTGGATCTCATGGAGTGTCATCTCACATGCTCTTGCATTCAATTATTTGAATCAAGTGCTTTCGTCCCATAATCAAGAAATAAATGCAAAAGAAATAAAAAAGAAAAAACTCACGATATCACATGCCCTTGCTGCATAAAATATAAATTGGAGTTCAAACTTCAACCTTGCAGCCATATATTGTATTTTCCATTGAACAAATAGTCTTATGTAGTGCAAACGGTACTTCACATGATCAATCTATTTCTTGGCAGTTATATTGAATTTATAGAAAAAACTAGATCTAATAGAGACATTAAGTAGTAACTCTTCATAAGGCATAATTTTTGTACAATATTAGCTTCAATGAACAGAAACCATGCAAGAATCAAACTCTCACATATAAAGTTGTGAGGTGTTAACATTGCTAGAAGCCATAGTTTCTTAGATTGTTGGAAAAACAGCCAAAAATAATGTTAACTAAAATTAATATGATGTAGCTTGAGTCGTGTTTTATAGCACTGTCCTAAGAAACTATTTCAAGAGGTCGAAATGTTTCCCCAGGATTAAACAAGACTTTTTCCTATTATGAACAGGAAGGATCAGAACTAGCAAATGAAATGTAAATCCAGTAGAGTAAGAAGAAGAAGAAGTCGAATAGGAAGCTGACAGGAAGGTATCTACTTCCAGGGGAGAATTGGGAATAAAGCTGACAGGAAAGTATCAACTGTCAGGGGGAGAAGAGTTGGTGTGTTTTTCCAAGGGAAAATAGCACCTATTTATACATTATAAATCTTGAGAGGTCCTATTCATTTTTCGATGTAGGGCAAAACTTTTGTCCTATTCATTTTCCGATGTGGGACAAAACTTTTGAAATACACTTATATTTTACAACAAGGTTTACTACATAGTTGTTCAATTTCACCAAGCATTGTGTATGTTTTCCCACTTCCTACCTGCATTGTTATCTTTCTTGTCAGAACAAGCCATTAACTTGAACCAAAATGTAAAGAAAAATTAGCAAGTTAAGGCAATTTAACTTTTAATTCACATGGGTACAGGGACATGGTTTAATTTATTTTAACAGCCAAAACCCAAAGAAATGATGATAGTCTTCGATTAAAAAACTCTGGTAGGAAAATCAACACTCTAGACCTAGTAAGATGCCTGCTGATTTTACAAAGACTGGAACTTTCTTTTCTTACCTGCCCATAAGCAAACATCCAACAATTGTATCCAGATAAGCAATTCTCCACCATTGGCACTCCAATTATCCTGAAAAGTGTTTCCTGCGAAAAGAATACAAGAATTACAATTGCAATAGCTTAAAACTGTATCCAGCTTCAGAAAAGCTATAATCAGCTTCAAGATATCAATACTGGTCTACCAAATTTTTAGAAACCTGGTCTACTGCTTCACATGCAACATGATCAAATGCAAATCTTGTTTCAGGTTCCCCAGTCCAGGTGATACTTTGTGCTGAATCCTGCTTTAAGCACCTAAAATAACCATCAGTGCTTTTCTCTGCACTACTGAGAGGCCGCACTCATACCAAAACCTTTATGAATCCAACCGCTAATTAATGCTAACCTCCATAATTACTATGAACTGATGCAAATGAATTGAGAAAATAATTTGTATCTACTCATCAAGAATTAAAAGAATCTGTCCCACAGGATTAAACTGAAACAATGTAGAATTGAATAGAATCTATTTCATAGAAATAAGCTGATTACCTGTACATTGTTCCCTGACCAGAAAGATGAATCCTTCTTGGTTTCAAAATGATGAACCTCAGTAGTATTCATGGAAGAAACACTAGTGCTAAAACTGGTAGCCTTTCAGGCAGAGTAGAAATCTTGGACTTCCAAGCACCACAAGTGACCTGTGAAGGTTTTCTAGCCAGACAAGACCATGAACTCAAAGGCTTGCTCAAATTACTCTTGGTCCTATTCGAGTAATCAGACCAGGGAATTATACTGCTCATATCAATTTTCCCCTCATCCTTTAGTCCCGTAGCAGTCGAACTGGAAGAATCACTTCTTTCTCGCCTATTGGGTGTAATCTGCGGACACAATGAGTCCTTTGTATCCGTTGGAGCATGCCCAGTTTCTTCGAGGTTTCTTGATACTTGCCAGAACTTCAATACTTCTTCGGATGATCTCGCAACATTGTAGTACAGATTTCAGCACAATAATATGAATCATAACAAGAGTAACAATCAGAGAATGGACTCTGGATTGTCTACCTGAAAGAGGGATTAGAAATACACGAATTATATAGAAAAAAGGCTGACTTTATATTGATTTGAAATTCAGCAACAAGGATAATGAACTAACCAAAGTTTGAATTAGTTTGATCACAATGGCTACTCTCCAATAGTCAACCAAGAAAATTGAAATGGCAACTTAAAACTTATATCTACAAATAGCTAAACACAAATTAAAAAAAAAATCAAATCAATGCATCCTCACATTCAGCACATGCTAGCATAGGAGTGCAAACGAACCAAGTAGTTCGTGAGCTAATCGGTCAAAGGATCGATTTGACTTAACATTGATCGAGTTGAAGTCGATCTCAAGTGGTTTGTTTAGTCAAATGAGTCAAGTATTGATCATGTTTAGTTAAACTTGATAACTCATCAAGCCTTACGCTCGAGGTTGGTCGAGCCAAAATGAGTCAAATTCGAACATCTTAGAAACCTTAATGAATCAAACTCAATCTGAAGAATTTCAAACTTGACTGAGTCCAGCTCAATCTTGAACAATGCTATGTCAAGTCAAATGCGAGTTCGAACATAGCCCTGCTCGGAATCGACTCGACTCATTTGCACCCCTATGCTAGCATGTATTAGAAAATAAAACAAAAAAGATAATTCCAAAAAAAAGACTTACTCCTAGGCATATCAGAGGGGAGATAGAAAAGGCAATGGCATATTCTGGTCCTATATATCTTTACTTCTTTGATTGGAGTTGAAGAAGAGAGAGGACAGAGAAAAAATTAAAGAGCGGAGTAATTGAACCAATTGTCTATTGAATTCTCAAGAAAATGGAACAGACCAATTGTCTTTTTGAATTCTCAAGAAAATAGAATATAGTAAAAGTATCAAACACACATGAAAAACAATAAATTCAAGAAACACAGATGACACTCTGAGGACAAAAATATTTGTGCTGTAATACTAGTCCCACATTTACTTTCCACCATATTTTGCATTTATTGTTAAACATTGTAATTGAAAGAATTTGTTTTATAGTCAAGTATAACTGGAGATTTTATTGAGGCTTGGAAATTGATCCAAGTAAAAATTGTACAGTAACGCCTAGGCATTGAAACTTTACTTTTGAAATTATTACTTGTTTCTTCATCCTACAATATTCGAAGATATATAACAAATCCTGGATTATTGCAGTAGTAGTCTGATCAATCACAAAGTGTAATGGTTTTGCAGTAGTAGTCTAATCAATAAAAGCATGTCTTCATGTAATCTTGCAAAATAATTTTCAATCCCATACTTTGTTAAGATTTGAAAAGAGAAAATTAAAATATTGACTTTGATAGTATTTAATTAAGCATGCATTATTAAGTTTCTAAAGAAAATAAGCATTTATCCATGAATAAGAAATTTTTCCTCTTCTTCGTTATTTTCTAAAAATTTCACTTGTCGCACCCCATTTTTTAAGAAAAATAATCTATAGTGTTAAAAAATGAGTTTTTAGATTTTTGATTAAAAATGTATTTTGTTTTTATTAAAAAATGAGTAAGAATGTGTTTTTTGATTTTAGAAAATAAATAAAGAAAAGGGCCTAAAATGGGATTTAGAAAGTGCGACGGTTTTGGGTCCAAAATAATAGTCTAAAAAGGGTTTTAAGAAAAATTAAGATTCGCCATTTGGTATCGAGTTTAGGTGTACCAAATCACTTTAAAAATGAATGTTTAAATAAAAAATAAATAAAACCCTTTTTAGATGACTCCGGGTCTTTTACAAGAAAAGGGTTCGGGAGTCACGGCTAATGATAAGAGTATATTTTACGTATTTTTAGTGTGCTTTATTAATTAGTTTTGGTGTGTTTTATTTAGTTTTATAAATAATTAACTAAGATTCTAGTGAAAATATGCATTTTGTGGTTAAAGTGTGAAAATTGCATTTCTATTGATTTTTATGGTAAAAACTTCATATTTTGTAGGTTTAATGATTCAATCATCAAATGAAGTGCATTGAGAAGATATTTGGATGGTTGAAGATGGATTAAAGTGGTGAAAATAAAATATGAAGTGTAAAAGGAAAAATGCAATTTGAATCAAGAAAAGTCAGCTTTGACAACTCTGACACGTTTTGGTATTTTAACTATATCTGGAGCTACACAAATTGGATTGAGGTGATCTTTATACCATTTTGAAGCTAAGAGATACATCTAAATTTGGTATGAAGACATCAGAATCTAATTCAGCCGTTTTCATTGTCCAAAAGTTGAAATACCGAAATTCAACTCAGCTGAGAAATGCAACTTGAGAACAAAAGAATCAAACAAAAGTCAGCTTTGGCATCTGTTGGTATTTTGGCTATATCTTGGGCTACATACATTGGATTTAGATGATCTTTATATCATTTTAAAGCTAAGAGACATATCTACATTTGGTATGAAGACATCAAAGTCTAATTCGGCTGTTTTCCTGGTCAAAATGTCAAAATACAGAAGTAAAAGTCTGCTGCTGAGAGCTGAAAACGCGGAATTGACCAGTCAGTGGTATTTTTATCATATCTCGGTCTAGACAGCTCTAAATTGGATGATTCTTGAGGTATTGGACAGCTATTTCAATGGACTACAACTTCTATGTTTTGTACAAGAGCTAATTCAGCCGTCATCATAGAGAAAATAGCAGTTGAAGTAGCCAGATTCTGGTCAGAAATAGCTGCTGGTACAACCTGTTTTCTCCTTCAACAATTTACAGCTATGGATGAACGTATGACAACCAATTAGCAGCTGTAAAAGGGATGTTTCAAGCCTCATTTCCTGATTGCATTCATCTATATATAGCCATGGACTTACAGGATTCAAAATAACTTGGGAGAAGGCTAGAGAAACTCACCAGAAATGTAGTTTCACTAGAGTTTCCTTGGTTCATTAGTATAGTATAGGTAGAGTAGTTTATCCATCTTGTATTTGTAGTTAGATTTGAATGAATATTGGAGAGGCAAAGATGAAGAGGTTGATCTCATGTGACAAGGTTGATATCTCTTCTACTACTTTCTCTCTTTTATTGGATTTCATGTTTAATTATAATACAAGTTGGCTTTGTGTTTTTATTATGTTTAGTTAAAGTTTATGCCTAGAGTTATGGTTGAACTTGCTATATTTTGTTAATGATGTTTATTTGGTTATTTGGTCATATTATTTTGAGCAAGCTATTTATCACTTTTGGTTATCTAATCATGATTAACTGGCCATTAATTATGATAATCTTAAGGTGTTAAGTTTGCAATGAAAATTGGAATTTAACACTAGTTCAAAGAAGTGATAAGCCTAGGGAGTACACTCACGAAAGTAGAGGTGCACCTATGCGGCTTAAGTGACTTGTTTCATGTAATTTCATAGAAGAAATGAACTTGTAGTTAATTTCATAACCACGAGAGTAGGTATGGCTTAATTACAAGTATAGTTGATTCACTACGAAAGTAGGTTTCACATACATTAGGAAATTACGCCATAACTAATCAAGATAATAGCATTCACTTAACCGATAATCTCATTTGCAAGAGTAGTAAGGAATTCCATATCTCTAGGAGCTTTCTAGTGTTATTTTCTTAAATTTTATATTTGTGGTAGTCTAAATAATAAAGGAGTTTGAAAACATCGGTAATTGCATTCTTCCCTGTGGGATCGACCCTTAATACCCTATACTCGCTCACGATTCGTATACTTGCGATAAATCGCGTGTGGGGTATTTAGGAATTTATAAATGTAAAACTTGATTGGGATGAGCTTAATATTATATGTATACCCCGCGCACGTCAGCTAAAGAAATGAAAAGCAAAGATTTGATTTAAGGTACCCTTTCAATCTAACCAAGGTTAGTTGTGAGATTTAGTCGAAAATTTTTCTAATATAACCTATAAAATTTATCACATTTGTATGTTTCTATATGGATGCAAATCTAGACCTAATAGATATCGAGAGGGTCAAAATACATCTTTAAAGTTCATTTGGCACAAATCACATTAATTGTGATGCCCAAAAATGATTCTTAGAAGAGGTCACGAATATGCAAAAGATGAGACTCGAAGAAAAGGAAAAATTATAACATATAAATATACATGGCCTAAAAGAAAGGAATACAACATAACGGGTATGGAGGACTAAGATTCGTGACTCAATTTTCCTTTTTATAGAGAGGATACGAGCGTGCTCAGGCTAAGTAGCCATACTCGTTCATTTCCCATATTTGAAGGACGGCTTTCCCTAACCTAATCAAGCAAATCGACTATCCTACTTTCTAATTTCCTAAATGGAATGCAAGTCTAAATGTCATGTTTCAAACACATAGGGGTAAAGGAAATAATTTATAGGGAAAAATCATGCAAGATGAGAAAAAGGATCCTAAAATAGAAAATATGCATGAAATGTAATGAATCTCATGCTAACATGTGATTCTAGTGCGTAGGCGGTTTAAAGGGTCTAGCATTGGACTAACCCATTTCTACAAGTTCTCACTAGCGTTGGACTAGCGAGAAATCGAGGAAAAAAGGTCACATCTAGCGTTGGACTAGTGTGGTGACGTCATGCATTTATTATAATTAAATAAATCATATAAAATATAATCAAAGCAAGTAAACACATAAATACATAGAGCATATAGCATATAAACATAATATTTAGATGCAAAAACCCTAAAAAAAGTAAATAAACACATAAGCCACAGAAGCATGCAAACACACAAACAAATAAACACACATAAGGACCAAACTATTATATTTGGGGCCCTAACTATACTCTAAAGGAGGAATTTAAAAATAATTACCTAACTATTACATTTATCTAACTAATTACATTTTTGACAAAAATTAAAATCTATCTATTACATAATAATGCTAAATACATGTCTTGAACACGTATCTATTACAATTTGGCATTTAAATGCCTCTCAAATAATCATCAAAAATTAAATATATGAAACTTAAAATAAATAATATGAGCAATTAAATAAATAAACAAAAACACTCAAAAACATGCAATTACACATAAAAACACATAGTGTGACGCCCCCACTTCTCCCAAGGGCGAAACCAAGGGTATCGGCTGGACGTCCGCCTAACTCTCGCCAGGATTCGATACCATTCTAGTTCAAATTTAAAAGTAAATAACCGATAATAAAAGTCGAACTGAAAAGAAGTCGCTTCCATACACAAGTGTTCAATCTTACATCACAAGTTTTGAAAATACATCAACTTTTCTAAAATATACAACTTCCAAAAGTCGTCTAATTAAATACATTCAAAACCCTAATCAAAAGACCATCGAGTCGGCTTCTCCACATTTTTTTCCATTCCAACTCCTATTAAGGAAAACAAAGCTAATGGAGTGAGCGAAACGCTCAGTGAGGCCAAGAAACACACATGCAAACACATAGTTCACATAACAATAACATTTATACAATACAAAAAACTGTAAAGTTCAAGTAATTAACTTTTCAAGTAGGAAAAGTAAGCAGAAACAATTTAAGCATACTGGAGCTCTCAGGAGCTAAATTCCACTTGCTTTGTCGAGACTCGATCAAATACTTCCCCGTGATGACACTCCGTCAATCGAGTAGGTATATTTAGTCCGTAGAACTCCACTTACTTCACGAATCCCGTTCACCGTTACAACCCCCTGTCCCGGGCCCGCTCTTCTATAAAAGGCGCTACTATTCGAGTAGGCCAAGCGAGATCTCTTAATAGATCAAGTTTATGTTTTTCTCATGGCTCACCAAGCTTCACGACTAAGCCCATGCCCGCTTGAGTCGCAAGATCGGCCGATGAGTTTGGGCGTCCCCTGAATACGAATACGAATATAAGTCAATGAGCAGCGCTCCATTCGACGATTCCAAATACGAATTATAACCATATGAATATGAGTCGATGAGACAACGCTCCCATCGACGGTTTCAAATATGATGCACATAGCCAAATTCGAATATAATTTTCATTTGAACGAGAATGAGTGTGATAAAGTACACACTCGACTCGACAGTTATAAATCATTTAATCCATAAGAAGCAATTCACATAATTGGCAACTATTCATGCACTTGACACTCACCAAATCAAAATAAGGGAGTAAGTGCAAATAAGATCTTTAGTGGTCGGCTCTGAGATTCTCTTCAAGATCCTCTTGAGCGCTTGATGAATAACGATTAACTATTATTTACAACCATGCATCAACCAAGGAAGATTGTACACTTGTTTAGACTAAGTCAAAGTCTTAAAAGCTTTAATCTACGAAATGCAAGTTTCGAAAGTGAGGATTTTAAAGTCACCAAGAAGACTTGTATCCTCCATGAAATCGAGTCCAAAACGATTTATCGATATCGGGATAAAGTGTCGAGTTTTCAAAAACTCAATTCCCAAGAAACCGGAAAATTTCAGTTTTACGCGTCAAATTTAGGAAAACCAAATCTTGAGTTTAGCACATCCAAAAATGGAAAACTTTATACCGTCGAAAACTAGATTTAGAGTACTAAAAGTTCCTAGAAGATGCTTTTCCAAGATTCTAAACCAAAAGCATTCATAATTAGCTCAAAGTCTCTGACTCATTAAGACAAGACAGAACCAATCTTGGTTTTTGTCGATGTTTGGAAATTCGGAAAAATTTATAGAAAGTGAATTAGTCTTTGAAATTCATAACACAATATGAATTCTAAACAAGGTTTCAAACACAACAAACGGAACTAATTTCGGAGTTTTGAGCAACAAGATATAACAGTTTAAAGTCGATTAATTTTCACCACTTAAACAGTGACTTTCCAGATTCGAAAAGCCATCTTTGGGGCATTATTTGGGTACCGAAATGGTAGTGAAATTACACCAATTTTGGTACACTTAAACTTTCATATGTGAAATACCTCCCTATTAAATTTTACACAAAAATTCACACGAGAAGGCAGTTAACAAAACTACCAAAGTTCGTAAAATGTTTCAAGGCTAATCTGCCCTCTAGCCTTTCTTTCTTTTCCAAATGTTTTGCACAATGAAATTAGCCCCAATTCGATCCATTTCCGAAACCAAGGTCCTATAAACATCTAATAAGCAATTGAGGGGTAATTGATATCAAAATTTTTGAAAGATAACCTTCCAAAACAGATTTGACCATTCGGCCAACAAGAAAGGAAAGATTTCCAGTTTTCCAGCTTTGTTGCACTTTCAAAATCAGACCACATCTCACTCAATAAAAGTTCAAATTGAGAGTGGTTTATGGCGTTGGAAACTAGATTCAAAAGGCTAGATTTCATCAGAACAAGTCATTTCCAAAATCAGTTCATAAGTGAGAGAAAATTAAGCTACAAGATATAGCTTCTCCATTCCTCTCGGACAGACAGTCACAACAGAACAGCAAACTTTGCCGAATCACTACAGATGACTCAAAATGAACTAGCGGGTGATTTTTATACCGTTAGAAATCTATGAACGTCTAGTTTTGAATGCCACTAATGGCACTCAATTTCAATTTTGTACAAGGAGTTACGTTCAAACAAAGAGCTACTGCTCGGACATCCAGATCACGAATTCCAGATTTCTTCCATTTTCAAAAACCTTATTTTTGAACAACCAAATGAAACGATTTTCAGAAGACACTTTGTACACACAATACACCACATATAACCATCAATTTCACAGCCAAACTAGCATAAAAAATTTGAAATTAAAATAGAACATCATAACCAGAAATTCGGCCAGCTCTCTTGCACCATTTTCTTTCGATTTTTCCTTCACTTTCTAACCAATATCATCTCACACAACACATAAACAACATCAATCAACCAATTACACCTCAAGTCAGCTACCTATAATCCACCTCAAGGCCGCTAGCCTAAAGATTAAAGCAAGAAATGAAACTCCTCAAGTCCGCTAGCCTATTCCTTGCTTAGGGTTGTAAACCCATGCTAATCCAACCATGATTCTTGAAGGAAAAGTAGAGATTAAGGGAGATGAAGAATATGTGACGCCCCCACTTCTCCCTAAGGCAAACCAAAGGGTATCCGCGGGATGCCTGCCTAACTCTCGCCAGGGCTCAAGCAATTCCATTCAAGCTTATTATCGAACCACACAAAACAGGTCAATAACTTAGATACAATAAATGCGGAAGCGTTCAAGCTTAATAATAGTCATCTGATCCAACCTGCATATCGGGTGTTCCACATACATCATAAATCCCAAATATACATCATGCCCCAAATGTTACATTTCAAATCCAAAAGTACAACCCAAAACCAAGGCATAGCCAAAAGGTAATAGAAATCCTAAACAAACGTACATCAGGAGGGTTTCTCCAGTACACCTCCGAGTTCAAACCTGTTAAGAAAAACAAATCTACAGGGTGAGCAAAAACGCTCGTGAGGCCAAGAACACACATGCAGGCACACAGTTCAGGTAACAAGCCCAAGTAACAATTCAAGTAATAGCTTACAAGTAATTAATAATGCCAACAAGAATGTAACCAGAAACAATTCAAGGATATGGTAGCTCTCAGGAGCTAAGTTCCACATTTTGCCGATGTCGTTCGTATATCTCCCCGCGATGACTCTCCGTCATCCGGGTTGATATTTCATATCCGTAGTTCACCACTTACTTCTCATCCGTCCACCATACACCGCTTCGGGTCCGCACGACATTTATGAGGCGATACTCCACGAGTATGCCAAGCAAGATCTCTCCAATAGATCAAGCTTATCATGTGAATCTCATGGCTCACCGAGGTTCCCGACCAAACCCATGCCGGCTCGGGTTCTAAGGTCCGCCTATGAGTTTGGGCGTCCCCCATGTATCATGTAAGTGTCGAGGAGATTCACTCCATCGACGTACGCAGCCATAGCATACCATGTCATGTATTTAAGCATTTGACAGGTTTAAACATGTATTTCAGGTCATGTAAATCAGGCAAACCATGTTAAGCATGAATCATTTGTTTCAAATGAGAACGAGTGCGATAAAGTACACACTCAACTCCATTTTTCAAAATTAAGCAGGCTAAGCATGTAATCAGGAAAGTCAAGCATGAATCAAGTCCATAGAATTCAAGTAGTCATACACTTGACACTCACCGAGCAAATCAAGAAGAAATATTTTTTGGAAGTTCAAGCGTGCACGGTAGGATCCTCTTGAAGGTCCTCGTGTGCGCCTGAGCAATTAATAATATATTGTCATTCATATATCCCAACTATCAAGGAAGATTGTACACCAGTACAATCTAAGGAAATTTCATGAAATCGAACCTCAATTACTCGTAAATCGAGGTTCAATTAGAGTTTCTTAAAGTACAAAAGCATTTGGATTTTTATCTTAGAAATCGAGGTTAAAACGTTTGCATAATGTTGAAAGAATAAAGAGTTCTTGGAAAACTCTATTTCCTTGAAAGTTGGAAATTTTCAGTTTTGATATGGATCTTTGAAAAATCGTATCTCACTCGATACAAGTCTAAAATTGGAAAACTTTATACCGTTGGAAACCTATTGGAAAGTAATAAAAGTTTTTAGAAGACACTTTTCCATGAATCTAAGTGGAAGGTATTCAAAAATGAGCTTAAAGTTGCTGTTCCAGATCACCCAGGATTGAGCCGGGGTTGGTTTTTCGCTAACTTTGGAAATTCGGGAATTCACTCGTTGCAAACCAGCCCTTGAAATTTATAACTCGATTAGAGGTGCAAGTAAGGTTTAGGACAGAACAAGCGGATCGAGACTCGGAGTTTCGAGCACCAAGATATGGTGGCTCAAAGTTAGGGAAAATTCAAGACTGTTGAACAATTTCCAGATTTGGGTTTCCGACTTTGGACCTTTAGTTAAGTGTCGAAACGGACTTGGATTGGTACCAATTTTTTCAGTATAGTACTCCTATATGAAGGGTATCTCTCTATCAAATTTCGTGGAAAAATACCTTCGGGAAGGTGGTAACCAATCAACCAAAGTTTTGAAATTACTAAGGCAAAACTGCCTTTAGCTCCCTTTCTCTCGGTTTCCAAACATTCGACTAAGGAAAACCTCCAAACATGGTTCATTTGTGCAATAAAGGTCTAAGGAACATACATGGTACATTTAGTAGGTGTTTAGCACCAAAAAATTCATTTAGTAAGACCACAACAAGTCTCACATCAAATCTGTCCAAATCCAAGGGTTTTCAAGAACAAGGCAGTCACCGTATTTTGATCATGACTCACTCAATCTAACTCAGAATTGAGCATGGTTGATAGTGTTGGAAAATATATTCATAGGGCTATAATTTCACAGAAGACATCGTTTTAAGTTTCAGCATGCAACTGGCTCGAAATTAAGCCTAAAGTTGCAGCATCATCAAATCATTCCAGCAGAACAGAGAAACAGGGCAGCCTTCTGAAAACGATTGGTTTGACTCACATACTTGGAACTAAAATGTGAATTTTATATCGTTAGAAAGGTGTGATGTCTAGTTTCAAATGCCACTGACGGCACTCGATTTCGACGTCGGAGGACAAAGTTACGGCCGAAACACTATCGCTGGACAGAGCTACACGGGAACAGTTTTCCTGCTAGACTAGTTTCACAAAGAAATTCATTTGCCCAACCAAACCTTAATATTTTCCAATGAAAATTTTTACACAACTAATACAACACATAAACATCATATTCAAGCCATTAAATCATCAAAAATTGGCCTTAAAATAACCGAATACGGTAGGGGCAGAATCAGAATTTTTCTATCCCATGAGTTCCTTGAGGTTTCTACTAATTATACTCCATTAATCCACCATTTCAAACACTAAACCAACATTATAAATAGCATCAATCACCATCTCAGCCATCAAGACAGAGGTGGGAGTTCATAGAGCCCACCTTCCATTTTTTTCAACAACAACAACAACCCATATGAAATTAAGAGCAAAAAGGTATACTAGAACTTCCAAAAACTGAAATTAGAAAGCTTGATCATGACTTACTCTAGTTGATGAACAACTCAGAAATTTCGGTCCCTCCTTGCTCCTAAGTGAGCCGTGAAAAACTCCCCCTTTTTAGCTAGATATGAACTCCAAGTCTTAGGCTAAGTAGTGTTAAAATTTGAGAAGATTTGGTGGTGATTTGAGTAAGATTTTTAGAGGAAAATGTTGAGGAGTTTTGGTCGTTTCTTTGCAGCTGCTAGCCGGCCATGGAAGCTTGGAGAAATGATATGTTTGGTTTGACTCTTTGGCGTACAAAGAAAGCTTAACGTCTAATAGTTTAGGTGCGCAAAAGTCAACCGCAAATAGTGCGCATACGCGTGCGTTTTGTACTCGATTTCTCTTAAGTTTGTTGCACTAGTGCACTAAACCTCTAAAGCACTTACATTCATATAAATATTATTCATTCTTAATTGTCCCAAAATAATGGTCCAAAGTCCCTCAATTGAGCGCGTGCGTGAAAACACGTATTTCCAATTTAGGCGCGATAAAATGAAACCTTCAAGAAATTCTTGTAACGATCGTACCACTAACTATTACTTGAGTACTTAAACCTAAATTTACCTATTTTAAAACCATTGTACATGTCTCAAATTTTCGAGCTTATTGTACTTCCAATTGGCTAAAGTTTTCAGACACGTTTTCACTTTTCCATTAATCAAGCTTTTAAGAAAATAATTTTTGAAACGAGACACTTTAAAAATATAACGAAACTAGAAAACCATGTACTTAGGTCTAATAAGGCTAGAAAATATTATTCGTGGCAAAATTCCAAATAAATAATTAATTAAACCAAAATTAGGGATTTTAAAATAATAGATTTTCGAGTCCTCACAGAATACCTCCCAACTTTTAGATGAAACTAAAAATTTTCCACCACAAAACCTCCAAGAAATCCCACAAGCTGTTGTCTTTCCTCAAGCTAGAACTGAATTCCAAGTGGTGTGGAAGTTGAGTGAAGATTTTGGGCAAGATTGAAGCAAGATGGAAGCAAAATGAGAGGAGCTTTCTTCCTTCCCCTTTTCTTTCTTGTTCGGCCGAGACTATGGAGAAGAAAAAGAGACTGTTTTGCAGTTTGAATGTTGGTGGATGAAGTGTGTTAAGGAAGTTAAGTCCAAGGTGCAATAAGTCAACTTTGAATAGTGCTCAAATAATGAGGTGCACTACCACTTTTCTCTCTTGTTTGTTGCACTAGTGCACTAAACCTCCAAGGTAATTCTCTAACACTTTAATTACTCACTCTTAGTAGTCTAGTATTAATTTCTCAAGTCTCCACTTAGCTGTTCCAACGCGAAATACGCGAACTTTCGACACGCGTGATATAAAGCAAAGTTTAAGGCTAATTCACGCAATTAAAATATAATTAACTAACTCTAGGGCAAATAACTTATAAAATGACTAAATTAAGAATAAAAACAGGAGTCCTCGAATCTCCAAGATCATTGCACCCCCGGATCGAATATTACCTCGAAAAACGTGTACTCGTTATTCCTTACTAAACGAGCCTCCGAAATATTAAATTTGCTAACGGGGCATTTTAAAAATATAAGTGAGACATTGTTCCATATAAATGGGTTTAAAATGGTTGAAATAAATTATTCGGTGAAAACGGGAGAATAAATATTTAAATAAACCAGTAAAATAAGATAAAAATAAGAAAATTTTCGGGTCCTCACACATAGGAGCACATAAGAAGGTTTAAAATAATAAAAGAAGATACCTCCGTTGAAGTAGTGGTTTTATTGGGTTGGATTTACCCTATTTATACTCCAGAATCAACAAAAAGGTCAAAGCACCCATTTAATTAAAAAAAAAAAGGAATGACATGTAAACAAAGTGCAAATTCATTTTATCGTTGTAGAGAAATGAAAATAATCATGAAATCTATCAATTAAAGCATTTAAATGAAGTGTAATTAACAATTAGAGAAGATAAATAATTTATTTTAATAAATTAAAGCTATTAGGGACCTAATTGCAAAATTAGAAAAGTTTTTTAGGTTAAAATATAATTATAACAAAATTTAGAGGTCAAAATTGAAGAAAAATAAAGTTTAGAGACCAAATTGCAATTATATTAAGGACCTAATTGAAAGAAAATCCAAGTTTTTAGAGATGTAGTATAATTACTTAAAAATCTAGGAACTAATCTGCAAAAACATTTCTGGTTTCTTAAGAATAACAGGCCATTGGGCCTTTTTATCCTTTTCTTAGGCCCAAAATCCTCTTAGCCCAACCAAAAGCCTTAAGAAAATATGCAGGCCAACCCATCATTTTTTACAAACAAACCCAACAAAAAACAATGGACTTTAACTTCCCCAGACAAGGGGTGTTCACGAATCGAGCTGCTCGCGAGCCGATCGCGAGCGACTCGAGTACGAGCTCGACTCGAACTCGGTCAATATCGAGTTCGAGCTAATTAAGTTGAACTCGAACTCGAACTCGAGCTCAAAAATATTAAGCTCGTCGCTCGAGAGCTCAATTATCGAGAACTCAATTATATATTTTTTTTTTATTTTTTATTTTAATAGTAAAATTACACATATATCCCTAATATTTCATTATTTGTTAAAAAATTATTATTTTATTCATTTTTAAAAATAAATAATTATTTTTTTTAAAAAATAAATTAATTATTATTTTTTTTATTTTTTAAGCTTGATCTTGAGCTTGATATTTTGAACTCGTCGAGCTCGAGCTCGAGTTCGAGTTTCACAAAATTAACTGGAGGCTCGACTCGATTAGGCCAAATTTCGGCTCGACTCGACTCGTTTGCACCCCTACCCCAGACCCAAGTCAAAACCCAGAAAAATAAAATTGAACCCACTTTCTAAAGCCTAGTCAAATAACATTACCCAAATTCTTAAACTAATTACTAAACCCAGCAAGACAACAAATCTTTTAAAAATTATTAAGGCCTAATTACACCCTAAAATTTAGAAATAATTAACTAAAAAACATACAAAGGTAGATTAGAGTTAAAACGGGTAAAAATGATTTATTTTGCAGCAGTTTCTGGCCACAATGCAATTATGCAAAAGTTAAGGGGTCAGATTGCAATTTTAAAAGTTCTTAATGCAAAACTGTTCCAAGAACGCAGCAACTTTCTCATATGGCTGCTACAGAGAACCCAGCAACATTCGGAATAGATACAACATCCAAAACCATCACTTGATCTTGTGTAAAAAAGAAAAATAAAACCTTTTTCCATGAAATACAAAGGTTAGACCCAAAAGAAAAAGTAAGTGGACCTGACCCTATGAGGACCTGCAAAATCTTCTTATTTTATATTATATTATATTATTTTTTCGCATGCATTTTTTTTACTTTACTTTATTATATTAATTTTTCAGAGATTTTTATAAGTGAGTATAAGTTTTTAAATCATTTTCCTAGTATAGGTTAGTTCATGTTAAATTTGAAGTGCATTATGGACGTGGGGCCCACTAGGGCGGTAAGTGCGATAAAATTTTGACTATTAGGTGAAGTTTTACATAAAGGGATATTATTATACAAGGTGTTAGGGGATAATTAGAGGTTAGTTAGATAGATTAACCATTGGTAGACAAAAGGATGAGAATAAAACCTAGTGCGCCATTTGTCTCGAAACCAATGGATGGTGGACTTTGACCAACCTTTCTTCACCTTTACTAAAAATCAAAATTTGACCAAAAACTTCCTCATTCTTTCTTCTTGTTGGCCAAACCATTGAGGGAGAGAAAAAATTCATCTTGCACTTCAATTTCTTGCTACAATCTCGAGTTCCAATCATCAACTTTGCAAAATACTCCATAAAAGTACTAACTAAGGTAGATTCCAAGGTGTTGGTGGAGTGATTTTGGAGGAAGAAGCCCTAAGCTACCATCTTTCTTGAGGTTATTACGTAACTTTGCCAAGAAATCCCTCTTTACTTCTAATACTAGCATACTTGTGATTTAGGGTTGAAAAATATGTAGTTTTATGAGACATATCATGGTTTGAAGTAGTATTACGGTAATTTTCAGTTTTTATGGTGAATATTCTGTCCTCATGCTTAACGATTGGCCATGGTTTGATAGCTTTGTTATGTGATATATTGAGGTTTTATAGGCTAGTTTAACTTGCCTAAAGAAAATTTCAGCTTATGTGTGTAAATTTCAAATTAGGGTTTCCAATTTGGGCATGATTGTGGTTGGTTATTGGAGCTATCACTTGGCTAAAATTGAAGGGTGTTGTAACCCTAATTAAGTGTGTTTAATGGCTTATGATTTGTATGTGCAATTGTAGCTGAATTGAGATGTGATTGGTGATTGATTATAGGATGAAAAAGTAGAGAAATTGAGGGGAAGTGTTGTCCAATTGTTTAAGGACGTTTGGTTCCTTTGAGTTTGGATTACTTTTGGTAGAAATGAAGGGTTTTAAGGTTGTTCATGACCTTAGAACCAATTGTTACCTTTTTACTCCAAAACCGCATTTTTATCTCGTTGCACTAGTAGTTAACTTGGATAGGCATACGACTCGTAGTCGAGTCTCATTTGTACATTCCGTTTACTGGGTTTGTGGATGTGGGAACCATAATTGTTTTACCTCGGTTGTTCTTAGGACGTGTTGGTGATCAAAAGCATACTTTGAGAGAAAACTTTTGAAGTTATCTTTGCTTGAAATGGTGAGTGTACCACTCCCATGATTCGTTGCTTAACTGGTTTATCTGTACTTGAAATTTGTGACTTGAATGACTGTACCATCTGTTTATTCTGTACAAGACGAGAGTGTACTTTATTACACTCGTTCTCTGGCCTGTGCGACTGGTTTACTTTATAAACTTGAATCTGTTACTTGTGCCTGATTTGATATCATTTGGAGGCTTGTATCCAACGACCTTCCTGTGCCTGTGAAATCTAAGCTCAACCTCATGGGTAGTTAATTGAATCGAGCCAGCAAGGGCTTGGTCGAGGAAAATTGACAATCCATAAGGATTGTTTCTGGGGAATCTTTGGGTATTGGAGACTCTGGATTTCCAGTATACTCGAGTATTACCACCTCTGTTCCTGTTGAGTCGTTCGGGCCCGGTAAGGGGTATGTTTGGTGGACGAAATTTGGTATAAAGTGGTGCTCTACTGGACTGGTTACCTTACTTGAAAGTTGACGGAGTGTCAACTACTACTTGATCAAACTCTGGTGAAGCAACGGGAATTTGGTTCCTGAGAGCCACCTGTATCCTTTCTATTTGAGGTGTTTGTTCATTGTCTTATTTGGTGTGTATATTTGACTGATTTAAAGTGAAGTTCCATGATTCTTGATTGCTTGTACTTGTGGTACTTCATTGAGCGTAAGCTCACCCCTTCCCGTTATCTTTGTTTTCCTTACAGGGTTCAAAATTTTGGAAACCGTGATTTTGAAGAAAAGAGTAGAGCTAGATATAGACATTTTTTTGATTAAGCTCCTCTGTATCGGCAAACCCTAAGTGTACTTTGACAAATTGTGAATATTCCGACTTGTATTGCTAGTTGAACTTTTGGAACCTTCCAATGTATATATACCTAAGTGTTTAATCATGTGTTTCAATAGTATTTTTTTGAGATTGTACATTTCTATGGTTATGTGAACTTTTCTTGTGTTCGTTGGTCAAACTGGGCGAGTGCGGAACTTGAACAAGGAAGAAAAGCAATTTGGCGGGAAACCACTGCAGACAATCCGCCCGTATATCCGGCCATATCTTGGCCGGATTGGACGGGGACATTAAAAAAAAAAAGGGTTTAGTCACTGTCTCGAATCCGGCCAGCAATCCGGTCAACTTTTGGCCGGATTCTGACGTGGCCGCGGTCCTTTTCGTTTTTCGTTGGAGCATTTAATTGAAGTTTTACGGCTCCGTATGGTTTGGTAATCGTGTTTTCGGATTAGTAGTCTCCGATTGTTTTTTTTTCTTATGGTTCTATCGCGCATTATGCAGGGTCTATGTGTGATTTGACTCAATAGGCCTGGCAAGAGTTGGGCAGGCGATCCGTCAAACCCTTGGATACACTCTAGGGGGAGGTGGGGCTGTCACAGACCCACTAGATGGGGATAATAGTAGAGCCACTAGATGGCTGTTATTCCAGAAGATTCTTGATGAGAATAAAGAGGGTGAGGTGGCCTCTTGTACTAGCAAACTTGGAAAAAAAGAAAAGAAAATCAAATCAAATGAAAATTGTTCCAAAGATGCTAGCTGCATGATGCATCTGGTACCTTCCGTCTATGGCTTCTAGTAAGCCATGGAGCATCTACACGCGCGCGTGGAAAGATTTTTTTTTTTTTTTTTTTTTTTTTTTTGCAAAATCTGCATTTTTCATTCCCCTCTTTTTCTTTTTTTCTTTTCTTCATTTCCCTACAAACCAAAACAAAACAATCAATATCATTTAAACAACTTCTCTTCCTTTTTTTATTTTGAATAAAAGATAACAAAAACATGAATTTGATAAAATTTGGGTGTCTACATCATCAATAGTTTCTTTCTGTTCTTGGTTAATAAGAAAATTTCCTATACTTAAATAGGGAATTTTTATTCAAAAGCTTCACGAAAAAATTCCTTGGAATTATGATCAACAAAAAAATTTCTTCTTCCATTCTTCATTCAGTTTTCTGAAGCATTGCCGTATAAATTTCAATAATCAGATAATTTCCTTTCAATTTTGATATTTTATTTATTAAAAAATTAAAAGAAATGTAAGTCTATGAAATATGTATATTTCTAAACTAGAAACACAATGTTCATAATATGTAATTAGTCTCAGCTATATTGAAAATGGGTTCATGTTTACAAGCACGACAGTCATTAAAATATATGGTCATGGTATCATCAAATGTGAAATCGTACTTTTTATTGAAGTACAGCTATAAATTGGAAAACCAATCCATAGCATTAATGACATATATTCAGGACGTCTTTGGCAAATAGAGTTTTCTGGCAATCAACTAATCCAATTTATCACTGCAATAATTTCCAAGCCTCATTTAACATACCATCATGAATGAAAATAGTTTCCAATTATCACCTGTGCTGTGGGTTGCTTCCAGTCATCACCTATAACAATTTCCAAGCCTTATTTGGCGCACTATCATGAACGAAACTATCAAAATTGATGGAAAAAATAGGATGTAAAATTAAATTTCTCTTGATTGTCTCCTCCATCTTGTGATTCAATTTCTCTTTTATTTAACAGGTTATTATCACTTTCCTTCCTTAATGTTTGGTGCCACTATTAATTTCTCCTTTGACATTATTTTTAGTCACTTTACTCCTAAAACTAACAGTCAAACTTAATGAAATTTGTTAATTCAAGTGAAAAGACTTGTTTAACCTTTAAAATTATTATCAATTTATCCCGTAACTATAGCCTTATTATCAATTTACTCCATAGAGTTATTTTTTTTAGACAATATATCCCACCACCAAACCAACTAAGTTAAAAAATTTTAAAAAAAGTACCCTCTTTTCTGTATAATGAAAACAAAAAAAAAAATTTAAAGTGGCTCTTCTCAATTTTAGTGTCAAGAAATAAAAAAGTCAAAACATTGATCTCTTTCTTCTCAGTAATATTATTAATATTGAAAAAAATAGAAACATTGGGAAGGAGGGGGGAGAGAGAGAGAGAGAGAGAGAGAGAGAGCTCAATTCTTTTTTTAAAAAAGATACAAATAAGAAAGAATTAGATTTTTTTATTATTTTAAAATTGCTTTACTTTTCTGTTTACTACCCAATTCTAATTCTAATCCCAATGATGTTAAAGTAATACGATAATATTAGATTCCTCCTTATTTTTTTTCTTTACAGAATCTAATTTTCTATCACCTTCTCTCCTACATCTTTTTCTTTTTCTAGTATTAATAAGTGTGAAAAGAAGAAATTCGAGAAAACCCTTTTATTTTTTACGTTTCCGCAACTCTTAGAGTGAAAAAAAGAAAAAATAACCACTTCAACTTTTATTTTTAATTATATATAAAAAAAGGGTAAATACATTTAAAAATTTATGAACATACATGTTAGGTCAACAATAGGGTATAATGTCTAGAAAATAATGTTAGAAAATAAAGTAAATGTATCACTATAATTTAAAGAGATAAAGTGATAATAACAATGTAGTAATGCTATAAAATAAATAGATATTTTTGTCCAAAATTTGTTAGCATACTGAATTGAATTACCTATGGAGTGAAATGACTAAAAGATAACGTTATGGAGTAAATTAATAGTAATGATATAATTGAAAGGGGATAAAGTGATAATAACCTTTATATAACTACTTTACTATACTCATTCTCTTCAAAGTCAGTCCATCCGTTCTTCTCTACAAAGAAATATAGAATCAAAATGTATGATTGCCTTCTCCATCACACCTTTTTTTTGTTTATTTTTTTGTTTCAATTCTATCTTTTTCTCATACCTAAGAGTGAAGGAAGGATTCTTTCTCGTAAAAAAGATTCTGCTTTTTCGTTTCTTAGTATATACAAGCATGTACTAAAACAGATAGTGCATTAATTCGTTTTGATGTATTTTGTGTTTGGCTATGTAATTCGTTTTGATGTATTTTCTGTTTGGCTATGTAATTCGTTTTGATGTATTTTCTGTTTGGCTATGTTTACACAATTTTTTTTGGGGTGCGCTATTGAACGATAGTAATTGTGACCCACAGGATTGATGTCAAGACAAGAAATTTCAAACAAAAGGAACTAATGGAAACTAAAATCCTGTTAGATCTACCAATTCAGGTTATTAACGAAGACAACAAAGTCCAAAAAATTCGGTATTTATAAGTATGACTGGAAAACTATGTATTTTGTGATTAATGCTACCATATGATTCAGATACAAAATGCAGTTCACCCGTAAGTACAGGGGGTTTTAGATTTCACACCATGGGAAGAAACTTTCTTTATCGTCCCCTTTTTGTTCAATTAGATCCAAATAAAAGGATTGTTTAATATCAACCGAACATCTTAATGGAAAGTGCAAGATTGACTTCAGCAACACTGAGCTTTTTGAAAACTAAACTGATCGAAGGATTGAAAAATGTCCAACAAAGTCTCAATTTTCCAACATGTGGTTTTTACTGTGATTCGGCTAGCATAATAATGAAATGGATTCAAAAAACTGGGGGAAAATCTGATGGGTTTATTATTGTTTATTCCTTTAAGAAAAGTCATAAATTAAGTTACATGCGATGACGGACACAAGTTAAAACATGATCCAATATTATATTAAGAAAAGTCTTATATTAAGTTACATGAGACGACAGACAAAATTTAAAACATAATCCACTCTTCAGATATTTAGGTGTTCCCATATTGGTATCCATCATTTGGAGACATCATAATTTTAGTCTTTTTTTTTTGTCTTAAAAAGATATAAGTTGTTGATGTTTGTTCTTAAGCAAATTGGAGCATGAACTTTAGGCATTGTAAAGAAACCATTATTTACGTGTTAAACGTGGATATTCTATTCTTAAAGCTTCAGTGTAATATCACAACAAATGAATAGAACCACCCTAAATCTTTCCTTTACAAGCGGGATCAGAAGCTAGTTAACCATATAAAGTGTCGGTAGACTGAATTCTTGACCGATTTCTATCTACATAGAGATAAAGCACCAATGAAACAGTGCACTCAAAATAGCCTAGTTGTTGTTGCACACACATTAGTTCAGTATCAATCAAGGGTCTCACAAGTTCAGTTCTATACTGTACATATCAGTTCATATAATTTTTAGCATTTGCTATTATTGAAAAATCAAACCTCACCAATTTCTAATCTTTTCATTTCTTTTCTATTATGCTTTAGTTTTCTTTGTACATTTTGGGGGTCAAATGGGATATGTAATTAAAGAAATAACTGTTGGAGACTCAAAGATGGACATGTAAGTATGATAACTGACATGCTGTTTGGGTCTAGGGTAATATTCTGTAATTATCATAGTAAATGACGGGTGAATAATAAATTAAAAGTGAAAAACTTTGGTGGCTCCTAAATGATGCATCTGGAAAACAATATGTGTCATTATAAAACAACTTGCACATAAGTATAGACAAATCAGCAGCAACTAAAACTTGCCTAAATTTACAAGTAATCTTCAAGTAGAAATTCCAATAACACAATAGATGAAAAAAAAAAGGAAGAGAACGATTTGACACGATAGATTAGAAACGATAGTTGATACGCTAATCTTGTCAGCCGTAACTTTGAGAAGTTATTATTTATCCAACCATTGTGGCTTAATTGTCAGAAATGAAAACTTAGTACAAGCTGTCCTTTACGCTAACATCGTATATGATATGATATACTAAATGTGAATGTAATAAGTGATTGAAACCATGTTTAGATAGCAATTCAAATTGGATTTATAAGTTTATAGTGGAAGATGAATGCATAATTAATATGCATCGAGAATATTGCCAAGTGGGAGAAAGAAGTTGAATTGGTCAAGATAACAACAAATATCATGCGATCTTTAACATTTGAAATTCAAAGGTTGCAAAAAAATGAAAAAAATTTAGGTGGCAAAATAACAATGAGCAACCATAGGGGTAAGAGTATAAATGATGCTTTTTAGTGGGTAAATAAACATTTTAATGTTTATATTTCATTTTAACACACAAAGAAAATCTTTTAATGCAGTTTATTTTATTTGCAAAACACTCAGTTTACAAACAAGAATAATATATGAAAATCAATGCTGAAATATATCTACAGAATAGAAATAATTATAATATTGATAAAAGATTCTCATAACTTGCTCAATTTACTGTCTCTACACCTTATGACTAAATAGATAATTAAGTTGGCACTTAGAGTGTAAAACTTAATAACAAATTCAAATGAAGCTTGATGAATTTAGAATGGAGAAAGTTTCCTTTATACTTTATGCACAAGGAATCATATAATCTTTTAAACACTCCTATTTTGGTTGTAAGTTTTATATGTACCTGAAGAAGCACGGAACTTCCCCTGACCGAGCTGACCTGATGAGCTCGGCGTGTTGATGGAAGAGCTCGCCCCAAGCCTGCAAAACAGAAAGGAGTGAACTTACAAGGGGGCCCTGAGGTGGTCCCCGGGGGCACTCCGACGGTCAAGTTAGTTCTCCGGCGAGTAGGGTTCACGGGGATTAACTTAGTCAGAGTGTATTAGCCAAGCCGTGAGCGTACCTTGGGCAATGGGTGTGTAGCACTATTTGTACCTGGGCCAGAGTCCGACCTCCGTACGTTCCGGGACCTTCCTGATATAATCTCAATCCCGCGCCGAGCGGGATCTCCTCCGACCTCTGCGGGGCGGTCTCCCGATCCCCCTGGAGCCCTAGCGGGGGTGCGGCCCAGGGCGGTCGCCAGGAGCCTGGGGCCGGGGCCCAGCTCGGCTATACCTGGGCTGCCACGTGTCTAGGCCCAGGATGGGGCCTCTGCACTAGCCCCCTAGATTAGGTCAGGCTCCCAGGCGGACCTGGTCTATCCCCGAGCCACGTGGAAGCCCTCAATTGCACTGCTCTGCCGCGGTCACCTCCGGCGCAGGGCTGTCATTGGGAAGCGTCGCCCGCGTCCTTTCAATGGTCGCGTCCCTTCGGTTTCCGTACCTCCATTAAGTGCGTTCACATGGGGCGGTTCAAATTCAAGCAAACCGTTTCCCCCCATTTCGTCCCCTATAAATAGTGGCTGCCCAGAATCCGGTAAACTCTATTTGCCATTTTCTCTTTCCCCGTGCGTTTACAACTTCAGTAGTGCATTTCCGGCCAACCAGGACCCAGATTCCGGCAACCCTTCCCCCCCTTCTCTACCCCAGTCATCAGTAAGTGTTTCCCCCTCCCTTCCCGCATTTTCTTTCTTCCTCTTGCCGTCCTCTGCGTTTGTATGTCAGGCCTCTCCGACGTGACTTCCTCCAACTCCCCGACTCTCCCCCGCCGTAGAGCCACCAGGATCTTCATTTCCTCCTCATCTCCCTCTTCATCATCTCCCTCTCCTCCTCCTTCTTCATCTTCTGCTTCCAACCCTAACTTTCCCCTTCCCGACCTGCTCGAGCCCATCGACATCATGAGTTCCCCATCTGCCCACTCCCCTTCTGCCCGGCTCCGGGAGGAGGTGGCCGAGCTTGACGCCCTCATCAGGCAGCAAGCCGTCTCCACCCCTCCTCCCCAGTCCCCTAACGATTCCCCCGGCGGAGCCCGGGGTGGAGCTGGGGAAGGCCGGGGCTCCTCTGGGGGGACCCCTGCTTCCGAGCAGGGGGAGGACCCCGAGTTCTCCTACGGGCATCCCGACCTGCAGGAGGCCACCCTATCGTCCCAGGCTGTGGCCGAGCTGGCCAAGTCTTATTCCATCCCTCCGGCCTACGAGCCGAGGGCGGCCGGGCCCGGCGATCGGGCCTGCAGACCTCCCTCCGGCTTCGTTGCCATCTACAGGGAGCAGCTCATCGCAGGGCTCCGTCTCCCCATTTCTTCAGCTCTAACCGAGATTCTGAGCTACTGGGGGCTCAGAATCACTCAAGTCCACCCCACCTCCATCAGGATCATTACCGGATTCCTGATCTACTGCCTGCTCCGCGATATCCCCTACTCCCTTTCCCTCTTCCGGGCCGCCTTCATACTTAAGGCCGCCCTACCCGGGTGGTATTACTTCTCCCGCCGCAGTCCCCAAACCCGGGGTGGGAAAGGCGCCCAGGAGTTGTTCCACGGGGTCCCTTCTTCCGTAAAAAATTGGAAGGAGGACTTCTTCTTTGTCAAGTCCACACATTTTCCCCCTAACGTGTGGAAGGTTGGAAAGGTCCAGGCCGACTCCTACCCGGAGGACTTAGACTATGAAACCCTCAGCCAGCTGTCGGACTCCCTTGCGGCCAAGCTGGGCAAGGCCGAGAAGGAACTGGAAACGGCCCAAGTCCAGCTCGCCTCCACAAGGTCAGAACTCGACCAGGAGAAGGCCGGCGTGGCCAAGCTGAGAGAAGACCACGCCACCGAGCTCTCGGGCATCGTCGACAGGGAGCGCAAGAAGGCCGTCCGGGAGTTCATCTCCTCTGATCAGTTCCTCCAGGACGTAGCGCTCCTCAACGGGCCCATCGCCCAAGTTGGCTTCGCGCGCGCCCTGAGCAGGGTCAAGGAGCTCGACCTGCCTGGCTTCGACCTGGCCGCCTTCAAGGAGTACGACCCCAAGGCCGAGGAGAAGGTGGACTGGCTCTTCGACGGGTATTGCAAGGGACACGCCCTGAAAGAGCTGGTGCGCCGGAAGGACGTTGGGGCCGACCTTGAGGAGCTGCCCCTGGAGGAGGACGGGGACCCGGGCAGAGCTTCGGGGAAGGAGCCGGTAGTCTAGGCATCGTAATAGACGGGCCAGGCCACAAGCTCGGAAATTTTGTAATAGATAGGCCTTAAAAATATATATATGAATTTCGAAACAGATTCCCTTGCCATTTCCTCCTGCAACCCTTGCACCAATCAAAACCAGGTGCCGACCTCCCGGGTCGAGCAACAAACATTTTTCCAAGGCAATCACGCACCAGATGCATTCCCCCGCTAGTCTAATAACTAAATCATTAGAGGGAACTGGGTTGCCGAAAACACGTGCCGACCTCTAGGGTCGAGCAACAAACATTTCGCCAAGGCAATCACGCACGCCGACCTCCTGGGTCGAACGCTTAACTCCCACAGTAGCTCACTTGGAGCTTAAACTTTCGGAATCCTTCAAGGTAACTTCACTTGTGCCGACCTCCTGGGCCGAACACTAGCTTCACTTCAGGGTATCTTAAGCATTAAGTGCGTTCTTGCCGACCTCACGGGCCGAACACTTCACACTTTTCCTACCACCCCGCGGAATCAAAGCTGAGAAGGCAAAGAAGTACAAATGAAACAAGAAACTTGAAAGTCAAGCCTTTATTGAATCACAAAACTGAAATTCGAATTTCGCAGAACAAACGACCGCCCTGGTCTAACTTATGCTATAAACAGTCGCAGGTTGGAAAAGTGCCAAGTGCGGGGTACCTCAGATCCATCCATCTTAGCGAGCCTGCAGTAGCCAGCTCGGCTTACCTCGAGGACCTTGTACGGACCCTCCCAGTTTGGGTCGAGCTTGTTGGAACTATGAGCTCTGCTGATCGAGTTCTTGCGCAAGACCAGGTCTCCTGGCTGGTACTGTATAGTCTTTACTTTGGCGTTGTAATAGCGAGCGAGCTGGCTCTTGTACTTAGCCATTCGAATGGCAGCTTCCTCGCGCCTGACTTCGAGCATGTCCAAGTTGCACCTAAGCTCTTCCTCGTTGGATGTTGCCACGAAGTTCTGTGTTCTGGGTGAGGGAAGACCCACCTCTGCGGGCAACCACAGCCTCTAACCACTGCTAAAAGCCGTAAGTAAGGGAGAACGGGGTCCGTGAGTAGCCGTCCTGGGCGTGAGTGCGGTAAAGACAAAGGACACTGGGGCGATGCTATCCAGCCTAGCATCGATTGGGCGGCCTCCATCTAGTCTTATCCTTGCAGACAATTCGGTTAGCCGTTCTCACCTTGACGATTGGCTGGGGGTGGCCAACCGACTGCGAAGTGGTTGGTTGATCCCGGAGCTCAGCACACCAGCTCCGGAAGGGGGTTCTCGGCAAAACTGGCGGCCGTTGTTCCGGATATCAAGAACGTGCGGAATCCAAAGCGACAAACTATGTTATCAGAAGAATTCTCTGATCGCCTTTCCGGAGATAGAGAAGGGGCCTCCGCTTACAGCCACTATTGTGAAGTAAGTCTATTGCCAACGAGGTGTTCAATATCTCCCGGGAACTCAAGGGGGAAGGGACCCAGGAGGTCTATCCTGTCAACTGAGCGAAGGCGCCAAGGGACTGTGGATGGGGACCATCTCCCGAGCTGGCTGATGGCGCAGCGAAGCGTGCACCTGGCAAGCTCGGCACTTCTGGACCAGATCTGCTGCGTCTCGGAAGACGGAGGGCCAATAGTAGCCCAAAAGGAGGCACTTTTTGGCCAACGCCCGGGACCCGACGTGCGCCGCACATATACCTTCATGGGTTTCACGCAGCACGTAGTCACCTTCCTCGGGCGTCACGCACTTTAGCCAGGGGGACAAGTACGACCTCCTATAGAGGGCTCCCCCGGCGTAGGCGTACTTGGCAGCTCGGATCTGGATTCGGCGAGCCTCGGTTTTGTTCTCGGGGAGGGCACCCGAGCTGAGGAAGTCAATGAGAGGGGTCATCCAGGTGGCCGAGCTGCCTATCGCCAGGACCTGGACCTGGTCGATACTTTTCTGCTTCACCACCTCTACCAGGACCTCCTTGCTCAGGTGGGCGAATGAGGAAGACGCCAGTTTGGATAAGGCGTCCGCGCGCTTGTTCTGGGATCTTGGCACCCGCTCAATCTCAAAGGTCTCGAACAGGGCTACCGCCTCTCGTACCTTAGCCAGGTATTTCTTCATTACCTCGTCCTTGGCCTCATACTCCCCACGGATCTGGAGGACGACGAGCTGAGAGTCGCTTCGGACCCGGATCGCGGTGATGCCCATCTGGAGGGCTATCCGCAACCCCGTCAACAAGGCCTCGTACTCTGCCTCGTTGTTGGACGCGGGGAAATCAAACCTGAGCGCATAAGTCAGTTCTTCCCCTGTGGGCGAGGTGAGCAGCAGGCCAGCCCCGCTGCCCTCCTTGCTCGAGGCGCCGTCCACGAACAACACCCACGGCTCCCCTTCCGGGGTGTCCGGGGGTGTTGGGACTAGTTCCGCCGGGGTCAGGCTAGCTCCTTCGGCCAGGAAGTCCGCCAAGGCCTGAGCCTTAATCGCGGTACGGGGCCGATAACTGAGGTCGTGTTCGGCCAGCTCGACGGCCCATTTGGTCATCCTGCCCGAGAACTCGGGCTTAGTTAGTATCTGGCGCAAGGGCTGGTTGGTCAAGACTGCGATGCTGTGAGTTTGGAAGTAAGGCCGGAGTTTGCGAGCAGCGTGCACTAAGGCCAGAACCAGCTTCTCGGCCGGGCTGTATCGCGTCTCTGGCCCTTGTAATGCTCGGCTGACGTAGTACACCGGTCTTTGAGTCCCCGCGTCCTCCCGTACCAAGACCGCACTGACGGCCTCGTTGCAAGTGGACAGGTACAGGAACAGAGCCTCACCTTGTTCAGGGGCGGTCAAAGTAGGCAGCTCAGCCAGGTAAGCCTTCAGGTCGGTGAAGGCTTTTTGACACTCCTCTGTCCAACGAAAATCCTTAGGCGCTTTCAGTACGCGGAAGAAGGGCAGCCCCCTGACCGCGGAGCGCGAGAGGAACCTGCTCAGGGCAGCCATCCTCCCTGTGAGTCGTTGGACTTCCTTCACGTTCCTCGGAGGGACCATGTCCATAATGGCCTGTAATTTGTCCGGGTTGGCCCGGATTCCATCTCGGGATACCAGAAAACCGAGGAACCTCCCCGACCTGACCCCAAAGGTGCACTTCTTCGGATTTAGGCGCATCCGGCTCTCCAGCAGGATTTCCAGAACCTCCTTTAGGTCGGGTAAAAGGCGCTGATCAACCCGGCTTTTAACTATCATGTCGTCCACATAGACCTCCATGCTTTTACCGATCTGGCCTTGGAACAGCTTGTTGACCAGGCGCTGGTAGGTAGCCCCCGCGTTCTTCAAGCCGAATGGCATGGTTCGGTAACAGTAGGTCCCCTCCTCGGTGATGAAGGAGGTCTTATCTCGATCTTCCTCAGCCATTTCTATCTGGTGATATCCCTTAAAGGCATCCAGAAAGCACAAAACGTCAAAACCCACGGTAGAATCTACTAACCTGTCGATCCTTGGCAGGGGAAAGCAGTCCTTTGGGCAGGCCTTGTTAAGGTCCGTGAAATCCACGCACATCCTCCAGGTCTGATCCTCCTTTTTGACTAGGACAGGATTGGCCAACCAGGTCGGGTAGTGGACCTCCATGATGATCCTCGACTCCAGTAACTTGCCGACCTCTGCCTTGATCACTTCATTCCTCTCGGGAGCGAAGCTCCTTTTCTTCTGCTTTACCGGCTTGAAGTGAAGATCCACGCCAAGGTGGTGGACTGCCAGATCCGTTGGAATCCCAGGCATGTCGTCCACCGACCAGGCGAAGACCTGGGAGTATTCCCTCAATAGAGCTTTCAAACCCTCCTTCTCCTTGGCGGGTAACAGGGCTCCAATGCGGAGAACCTGATCGGGCCGATCCTCCCTTAAGGGGAACTCCTCCACCTCATCTTGGGTACCCAGCTGCTGGGCCTCATCCCCTGGGATGTAGGGTTCCAAACAGGTTGTCTGGGCGACCACCTTCTCCTGCCCCCGAAGCGTGGCCAGGTAACATGCCCTGGCTACCGCTGGGTCGCCCCGCACCTCGGCTATTCCCCCAGGGGTGGGGAACTTAATGCTGAGGTGGAAAGTAGAGGAGATAGCCCGGAGGGCGTTCAAGGCGGGTCTCCCCAAGAACACATTGTACGGGGACGACTGCTTGACCACCACGAAATCAACGAGGATGGTCCGGCACCTGGGGGCCTGTCCTACTGTGACCATCAGGGTGATCATTCCCTCCGAGCTGATGGGTGGTCCGGTGAAGCCCACCAAAGGCGTCCGGACCGGGGTCAGCTGGTCGTCCCTTAGTCCGAGCTCCTTGAACACCCTATAGAACATAATGTCAACCGCGCTACCCTGGTCGACGTACACCTTCCTCACCCGGTAGTTGTTGGTGACGATGTCTATCACGATGGCTTCGTGGTTCCCTGCGGTCAGGGGGACTGCATCCCTGGGTCCAAAGGTAATTTCCTCGTCCATGCGCAAGCGCTTCAAGGAGTCGTCCCCCTCGGGGGGAGGTCGCTTGTTCTTCCGAGCCGCATGACTGTCCCCCCCCGTGGGGCCTCCGGCGATGGTGTTTATCACCCCTGCCAGGTTCTGGGTGTCCCGGTCGGGAGAGCAGTCCCGAGGGGCGTCGCGCCGCTCCGGGCGGTCGCGCCTCCGTCCCTCGTGCCTATCTCCGTAGTGGTTGCGTCCAAGCCCCTGACCTGGTCGGCGCACGAACCCCCCTAGAAAACCGCGCTGGATCAGGTCCTCGATCTCCTTGCGCAGGGCCCAGCACCCCTCCGTGTCGTGCCCGACGTCGCGGTGGAAGGCGCAGTACCGATCCTGGTTTCTTTTGTTCCGGGGCGTCCCCATCTTGGTCGGCCGATCTCCCAGCCCCTCCGCCTCCATAACGGCCAAGATCTGGGCTCTGGGCCGTGTCAGAGGGGTGTAGGTCTTCTCTGGGAGGGGCGGCGGAGCTGGTGCCCTATCCTTGGAGAGACGGTCGAAGACGTTCTTCTTGACTTGGCCGTCCTTGGATTCAGGAGGGTTTGCCCGTCCTTTCCTGTCCCCGAACTCCCGATCTGATTCCCGTTTCAGGCGGCCGGCCTCCTCTGCATTGGCGGCGGCGTGAGCCCGGGTCAAGAGCTCTCCCAGGTTCTTGGGAGGTTGTTCGACAAGCTTGTAGTAGAGATCCTCTACCCTCAACCCGTTCATGAAGGCGGCCATGACCACCTTTTCGTCCTTATCCCTGATCTGCAGGCTCTCTGTGTTGAAGCGCGTCATGAAGTTCTTCAGGGACTCATCCGGCTTCTGCTTAACGGCCATCAGGTGGGCCGCGTTCTTCGAGTAGGTCTTCGAGGAAACGAACTGGGCGGCAAACTGTCTGGCCAGCTCGGTGAAACTCTGAATAGACCCCGGTGCCAGGCCCTGAAACCAGAGCCGAGCCTTACCCTTGAGAAACATGGGGAAGGTCTTGCAGCGGAGGGCATCCGCGGCGTTTTGCAGACGCATGTGCGTCAGGAAGACCGAGAGGTGGTCTTCCGGGTCGGTCGAACCATCGTACAGCTCAATGTTCGGGATTTTAAACCTCCGGGGTAACGGGTAGTCCTCGATCTCCTGGGTGAAGGGTGAGGCTGCGTAGTTGTCCCCGTACGGTTGTGGTCGCAGGATCTGCTCGAGCTCATCCCGGACGGGCTGCCACTGGGGTGGGTCGCGCGGG